>NW_024412376.1:103600439-103650229 GCF_014898765.1 Herpailurus yagouaroundi
AAAATAAAATAAAATAAAATAAAATAAAATAAAATAAAATAAAATAAAATAAAATAAAATAAAATAAAAAATACCCCAGACTGCTAGGCATGTGAGAAAGATCAACCTTATACTTGCTTATGCCCCTAGAGTAGGAATTTCTGATCCTTACAGCACAACATAACCCTATTTGATACATGCACCACCTAAAGCCTTCCAAACCCTGGCCCTTTACTTCCTTTCTAAATTCACTCCTCTTCTGTCCCTCCACTCCGACTGCCCTACTTTGCTCCTCCCTAAGTTTCCAGAGTCATCACATTAAATCTTCCATTCATCCTTAAAAGTAATCCACACTGGACCTTCAACATTACATCATGCAGAATGACTTTATTACCTTTATTTATATGTATGTTCCTTTTACTAAAGTGAAAACAGTTCTTCCAGGGAAAGAAATGGTTGTGTTTTTTTTGTTTCGTTTTTGTTTTTTGTTTTTTTTTTCCCAGCTTATCTTCAGTGTCTGGCACAGCAACCGTAGCAGCATGATTAAATTATCAGGAAATGTTAAATGAATAAAGGAATCACTATTCTGATTCTTGCCATCAGGTCATTAAGATAAGTTATTAAGTTATTAACAGTTTAATCTGTGCTTTTATTATTTTTTAAATGTTTATTTATTTTTGAGAGAGAGAGAGAGACAATGAGTAGGGGAGGGACAGGGAGAGAGGGACGGAGGATCTGAAGCAGGCTCTGCACTGTCAGCACAGAGCCTGATGCAGGGCTCCAACTCACGAACCATGAGATCATGACCTGAGCTGAAGTTAGAAGCTTAACCAACTGAGTCACCCAGGTTGGGCACCCAGGTGCCCAACAGTTTAATCTATGCTTTTAGAATAAAACATTTAAAGAAAGCACAGTGTGGTGAATGTTCTAAATTGTAACGCCCCATTTGTTATCAGATATTTTATTCTTATATTTGAAAGTCTCTTCAAATGGTGGTTGTTTTTTTTTTTTTTTTTAATTTCACATATCAGGCCAAATAGAAATGAGATGTTCACTCTAAAATACTTTTACAAAATCTTTTTTGTAAAAGCAATCCAAGAAGAGTAAGAACTTTTTTCCTTATAAACACATTATTGTTTTTTAATTTTGCAATTCACAGAGGAATAACTTTCATGTTTCTATTATGTTTGAATCTGAATTTTCTCCCAAATTATAAAATACTAATATCAACATAAAAAATGATAAATGCTTTATGTTTAAATATGTTTATTAAATACTTTATGTGCTTCATGTATAACTGTCTTTTTGCTACCCAATGTCAGTTACAGCACCCATCTCAATTGAAACCTTTTATAATTCTCTGCAAGTGTTCTATACTTTTCTCTTTCCAATTATTGCTACCTCTATTGCTGTCAATGACTCCTATATCAACTACCACTCCTCTTTCAACTCATGAAGTTCTTACTCTATTGATTATTTTTTGTCTCTTCTGTATCTTCAGACTTATCCTTTCCATTAACTCCTGCCTCTCAAAAAATTTTGTCTAGGGGCGCCTGGGTGGCGCAGTCGGTTAAGCGTCCGACTTCAGCCAGGTCACGATCTCGCGGTCCGGGAGTTCGAGCCCCGCGTCGGGCTCTGGGCTGATGGCTCAGAGCCTGGAGCCTGTTTCCGATTCTGTGTCTCCCTCTCTCTCTGCCCCTCCCCCATTCATGCTCTGTCTCTCTCTGTCCCAAAAATAAATAAACGTTGAAAAAAAAATTAAAAAAAAAAAAAAATTTTGTCTTAGTTTGGGATCCTTAGAAGCAGAGCCTTGAGAAGGTCAAGTATAAGCATTTTATTTGGAAGGCAATGCCACGAAACAGGGAGGGTAATGACAATGCAGATCACAACTGGTCTTCCAGCTTCTGGTCTTGACCCCCTCTCATCCATTCTACTTACTACTACCAGAATAATCTTTCTAAAATGTTTAATCATCTCTTGCTTAAAATCTTCCATGTTTGTTATCATTTTCTAGGTATAAGCCAAGCTGTTATGAATGACCCTCTCCATCCTGCCTCTACCTGTCTTTCCAAGTGTGCTTCCTGCTATTTTTTCATCAAGCTATGTAGAAGCTCCCTAATAAGCCACATCCAAACCAAACCCATTGCACTGTCATTGTTTGCAGGTGTATCTTACCTGCTTAACCTGAGAGATTCAGGATGCCCACAAGAGTAATATGTAGGTCCCAACTTCGGTATCATAAAAGACCACAAGAAAACAAGTTTTCAGTTATTTAACAATCACTGAGCTACTCTAAGTACAAAACTATGAGAATGAAGAAGACACAGAACTGTCTCAAGGAGCCTTATTTTAGAAGGAAAGTATTGGAGGGGTGGAAAACTTTCCCCTTCTTCCCTTCTAGGTTTTCGGGTCTAATAATTAAATTGACATAAGACAGATTAACAGAAGAAAAACAAATTTACTACTCAGGGGAGTGCCAGGAAAATATGAGACTCCCCTTGACAGTCTGGTAATTGAGGCTTGTCTACTATCCTGAGCTAACGAGAAGGGGATGGGAATCTGGGGCTTCAAAAGGGAGAAAGACAATTCACAGGAAGACAAGAAGAGCAAAAGTTTGGTAAACAAATGTTTTCCATGTCATGCAGATAATTCTTTCTGATATAAAAAGTTGTCTCTGGTAATAGCTCTCTTCCTGGTACAGCCTCCCTATTGAAATTCTTTCAGGCAGTTAAAGGGGACTCTTACTGAGTCTGCTGAGCCCTGATTATCTTAAATTCAAAATAATCCACACACCAAAGCGTGGCATATTCTGTTCCCCTCAATATGAATAAAGATGACTTTAAAGCCAGGTGCAGAGCTATACATATGATAAATGAGATATAGTTACACAGGTGTAGGAGTTCAAGGCAGCGAGAGAAAAGAAATTGTACCTTACATTGGACTTTTCCAATTTTGAGTAGCTCTTAAGTACTTAAAAACCCCCTTTGGAAGAAAACAGTTTTATTTAGGAAAAACAAATGAAAGGACTTGGTTCCCTTGACATGATGATTATGAGTACTCTCTAAGACTCATAAATCCAGACTTTATTTCCATCAGTGTGATTTCATCACAAAGATATAGCATTTATTCACTCATTCACTTTAATACATCTTGAGAATCTACCGTGCAAAATAAGATGTGCCAAGAGACAAATCATAGGAACAATAGGAGGTTAAGTTTTTACATTTACATCTCCAAAGGGTATAATTTTTCATCATTAACAGTTATGATTATATATTTTAAATTAAAGTTTGTAACTTTACATTGCTATTTTAATACTCTGTTTGCCTTCCCTTAACGATAATTTTGTTTTACTTGTAGCTCGCTGTTTCAATGACAACTTTGTAATATGTAAAGCAAGACTAAATGTCCTGACTAGTTGTAGATGAACAAAAGGAGGGTGGGAACAGATCCAAAGAAAGGAGAGAAAAGTCATTACAAGTAAAACATAAACAATCCAGATTTAACACTGGATTTGTTTTGTTGTTGTTGATGTTAATGCATTTTCTCACAAGCATTTCTTTTTTTTTTTAATGTTTATTTACTCTTGAGAGAGAGAGAGAGAGAGAGAGAGACAGAGCGTGAGCGGGGGAGGGTCAGAGAGAGAGAGAGAGAGGGAGACACAGAATCCCAAGGAGGCTCCAGGCCCAGAGCCGTCAGCACAGAGCCTGACGCGGGCCCCAAACTCACGGACTGCGAGATCATGATCTGAGCTGAAGTCGGATGCTCAACCAACTGAGCCACCCAGGCACCCCATTCTCACAAGTATTTCTAAGTATCAACTATCACAAGCAAGTTCAATTTACTAAAATGCATAAATGGTCTGCATGTTAAATACTGAAGGTTACAAAAATAAACCCATCTTAAAAATCCTTCCCAATAAACACAAAGAAAAATTGCATGCCATCAAATGACACAGCAGGAAATGCAGAGTTTCCATACTTAGTAGAAATTGTTAACATTTTACACCTCAGGAGTAACTGTAATGCTCAGCATTTAAACAGCTGCAGTCAGTGAGAAGAACAACTAAAATATTACTTTTTACTGTGCAGCATTTTTGATTTCTTATTTGTCTTCGATAATATGCAATGCTGCAGTTCCCCTGTAATGCTTGTGAACTGAGTTATTAAATAAATGACTCCAGCCCTGGGCAGCAGTGGGCCATGACATGCAGCTATTTGCACTCACAATGCAAATTCAGCTGGATGGATGAGCCTGGCACCGTACATCCTCATTGGGATGTTCGTTAGCGTCACTTTACAGCTGTCAGGAGTGATATCTGTTATTCAGCTCAACCCAGGCTCCGAGAAAGAACTCTAAGGCAAATGATGGTAACACATGGAAAATTATTTGAGAAAAAGCAAACCTATCTAAAAGCCAAATGATAAAAATAAAATAAAATAAAATAAAATCATCACTTCATCTTAGAGGATTAAAACATAATAATAAAAATAATTACAGATTAGAGCCAGACAAAGGATGCCCACTCAACCTTATCTAAAAGGGTTCTGTGACAGTTTATTATACTAGTTCCCAAATCATACATTTGTTTCTGAGCCTGCACTGAGTTGCTCAAGTATATAAATATCATTGCTCTCATGATGCTCCTCTGGTGTTATCATATGCACTTTAATGCTCAGGGGAAGTTAGGAGCCTCTCAGTTTTCCCTATATACACTCTAGATAATTTAGGGGCTTTGAGGAAAGAAAAGATGAAGCCCTGTAGGAACAGAAGCTGACTTGTCACTGACACTTGGCAGCCCACCAAAACCTCTCCATCCTTGGAACTAGCACAATTTTTATCTCCATTTATCAAAATCTATCTCTTAGTCGTCTTATCATCAACTAGGTCTTCTTCCCATTAGAATTGTAGTTTGTTTTTTTTTATTGTTTTATTTTTTTCATGTTTATTTATTTTGAGAGAGAGCACGCACATGTGCATGCCAGCAGGGTAGGGGCAGAGACTGAGAGGGACAGAGAGAATCCCAAGCCGTCTCCGTGCTGTCAGCACAGAGCCCGACACCGGGCTCAATCTCATGAACCATGAGATCACGACCTGAGCTGAAATCAAGAGTTGGACGCTTAACCAACTGAGTCACCCACGCACCCCAAGAATTACAATTTTGGTACAACTAAGAATGTGCCATTTTATGTCTCCAGCTCAGCTTAAACCAGTGCTGTGCACTGATTGGCTTTTATTATTATTTTTATTTATTTATTTATTTTTTTAACATTTATTTATTTTTGGGACAGAGAGAGACAGAGCATGAACGGGGGAGGGGCAGAGAGAGAGGGAGACACAGAATCGGAAACAGGCTCCAGGCTCCGAGCCATCAGCCCAGAGCCCGACGCGGGGCTCGAACTCACGGACCGCGAGATCGTGACCTGGCTGAAGTCGGATGCTTAACCGACTGCGCCACCCAGGCGCCCCACTGATTGGCTTTTAATAAGTAGTTGTTTGAAACCTCTGATAAATAGCTGTTCAGAGTATGAAAAGCAATGATAATACCAGATTGACAATTCTTCTGTCCACAGTTCTTCATCTACAAGGTGGTCATCTTGCCCCCCAAAGACTCCATTTCTCCTGTTGTCTGTTGAATGAAATACAACTCAGATATCCCTTTGGCAGAAAGAATCCTGCCAAGAGTTTAGGATTCCTGAGTCATTCCCAAGGTATTTCTGTACTCAGAAATGTTTAGATTCCTATTTGAATTCACCTTCGACACATAATATCATTACCATTGTTGCCAAACTCAACAGGTATTTTGATATGTATTCATAGTCTTTTAGAAGACATTTCAATATCAAAGGGTGGGTGGGAATGGGGAGGAGGGAACAACGAGGGATCCCTTAAAAATGAGTGGGCTTGTAGTATTCTCGGTGCAATGTTGCCTGAACAGCAAATGACCTGAAATATCTCCACATGGATCACATGAAACCTTTAACAAGACATTTCTCAAGAAAATGGCACCCCAGAAACACATACATGTGTGAGGACACACACACCACTCAACACACAAAACACTGTTTTTAATAGCCAAGGGCACTTTGGCACAATGTGGGGCGGTGGTTGTCAACATAAACAGATGGTCAAAGAAGTGGGCAAACACTTCGTGTGAACTAGTTCCATAAATGAAGTTCTTTATTTCATTTTAAATGCCATACTTACTTAACCAGCTTTCAGACAAGATGATACATGTAGCCAGTTGGAAAGAGTTCCCTGCCAGGCTTCTGTGTTTTTATGACAAAATTAAAAGTCCACAGATGGAATAACTCAAAGCTAATTCTTACAGAGTTTGTTTAGTTAGAATGGGGGAAAAAAGAGAATACCATATTGCTTCAAATTAAAGCCATATCTACACAATGAGAGATTTTTAATTGGGAAGGAAAGACCTAGAAACAGCTTTTGAAAGAAATAGCAAGTCTGTTTTTTATTTTACAAGGGAATTATTTATCCATTAAAATAGCAACTTCCCCCAAAGAGTTTGAGGACCATCTAGGAAACTCCTGATTCCAAACTCAACTCCAAACATCCTAAACATCCCTGCAATCAATTCTTGGGAAAATATCAGCATGCCACTTCATCTGCCTTCTGAAGATATACTGTCTTCCCATCATGACTTCACTAGCCACTAAATTTCAAAGCCCCTGAGAAAGAATCCTGTATGTGAAGAAAGGTACTGACAGGAAATGCAGAGAAGACCATCTGTGTTGGCATTGTGCATTCTGTGAAAGTTTGTGACTTTGTTAGATGTTTAGCTGGTTTCTTTAGTGAGAAATGAAATTGAACCAATGTTTTGTTAAACATGGTAGCCCATGTATAAAAGCATGAAATGTATACCATACTGCCTATTGGAGAAAAAGAAGTAAAAAGAGAACACAAAATGAAAGGAAAACCTCTTACATGAACCATATCAAATGGAACATATTACTAAAACTATAGTTAAAAACAAACTTAAGCATATAAAATTCAGTATGAAAACAATGCTACAAAGTTTTATCTACAGCTTTTTCCATGTAGTAAACACCCACTCAGAAGTCCAACAATAAATAAAGAAAAAAAATTCGTAGTCAATAAAATAATTATTTTGGTCAACAAAATATAAAAGAAACTGTCCTCACTTCTTGCCAATTAATGAATTTGACTTGATACAATTGCTGTTTTCAGGTAAATTTAAATGTCTATGTTATATAAAGAAAGGAAACTTACAAACCAGCTTCTATTTCTCTTCTAGAAATATATGTGCTTATTTCTGCAAAAGACATTGGTGGGGGGGAAGAAAGTTCCTAGCAAAAAAAAACCTATGTATGAATTTGCTAGGAAAACAGCTGTTCTTCCAGAATACTGCTCTGCTCTCCCAGACTCATGCAGCCTGAGTAAGCTCTAACCGATGCATAAATTAAAGCCCTAAGTAAAACACTAGATCTTTCTCCTCTCTACTTGGCACCCAGCAGTTAAAGCAGGGGTTCTAAGGTGTTTCGTACCCACAGAAATCTGAGTGAATGGAACACACTGAATCAAAAGTTCTGTGCTACTCAGTGAACAGTTCACCTGTGATTTCAATTTCTGTGAGAATTGGCCTTGTTATTTTTTTAATTGCAACTATTTTTAAATGTATATTTATTAATGAGAAAGGCAACAAAGTTTGGATGAAATATGTCAAAATAAAAATGGTTTTGTTATGACAGGGACAAAATTGGTGACTTAAAATTTTTTAATGTCTCCATAACATTTATTTTAATACACTCTACTTGAGCTAGATACTTCTAACAATGTAGGTTCTCTCTCTGTAAAACTATTAATTCTTTGAAAAAGTTTTATTCTGATGATGAGTAATTTGCACTAATTCTTCTGTATTTTTGTTGCTTTTATTTTAGTTCACTAAGTTTTTTTATTTTAATTCCAGTATGGTTAACATAACAGTGCTAAATTAGTTTCAAGTGTACAATATAGTGATTCAGTAGTTTTATACCTCATTACTCATTGCTCATTGTGGTAAGTGTACTCTTAATGCCCTTCACCTATTTCACCCATCCCTTTGTTACCTAATACTTCCTGGTTTCCATCTGATTATCCTGTATTTTAGGAATTCTTTTCAGTGACTTTGTTTCCTCTAAACTAGTTTACATCCTTGCATAAGAATTCCAGGCAGTATCACTGTACCTGTTCATCCTATTTTAAAAACTTCTTTACCATTCAGAAAAGGCTGTTTCTTCAATCTTTATCTACTGTTTCAGGACGTGACTCTAGGATTACCTGAAAATTAGCATTTATCTTTTTTTTAAGTTTATTTATTTATTTTTGAAACAGACAGAGACAGTGTAAGTGGGAGACGGGGGCGGGGGGGGAGAGAGAGATAGAGAGAGAGAGACAGACAGAGAGAGAAAATCCCAAACAGGCTGTGCACTGGCAGTACAGAGCCCAATGCAGGGCTTGAACTCAGGAAACCGTGAGCTTATGACCTAACCTGAAATCAAGAGTCAGATGCTTAACTGACTGAACCATCCAGGAGCCCCAGCATTTATCTTAATACAATATGTCAAAACAAGCTGCAATATTTCACTTACTGCTGGAAAAGTGCTCTGCAGACATTAATTGGTCAGGAGAGGCAACTTTGGATATGTTTTGATTGTTAAAGAATCATCAGATCTTTAAATAGAAGACAGAAACCATCTCTGATTTATGTGGCTCTTAATAGAAATGTAGATGACACAAAGAATGTGAAAGCCAATATTCTCCATGCTTACAATAAGTACTATTATTCAAGTAGAGCAGATATTAAACAGTGAAAGACAAAACTCAGCATGTGATACAATTCAATCCTCATTTAAAATTACTTTTTGATGAAAACCAGAAATCATAAATATTACATTACCACAATCAGAAATTTAAAACAACCTTATAATGTTAGAGGAACAGGTATACTACAAAAAAAAAAAAAAATACTGCCTTGCATATACAAGGGCAGAAAAAGATGGCAGTCATACAGGAATAAAAGCCAATTACAGACATTGGAGATGGGCAGTATAGGCATATCTCATTTTATTGTGCTTTGTTTTTACTGTGTTTTCCAGATACCACATTGGGCAAGTCTATTACCACCATTTTTCCAACAGCATTTCCTTACTTCATGTCTTTGTGCCACATTTTGGTAATTCTCACAACATTTCAAACTCTTTCGTTATTATTGCATTTGTTACAGTGATCTGTGATCAGTGTACATCTTACCGAAAGTTCAGATGATGGTTACCACTTTTTAACTATAAAGTATTTAATTAACATGTGTATATTGTTTTTTTAGAGATGATGCTATTGCACATTTAAGAGACTACATTGTAATGTAAGCATAACTTTATATGTACTATTATATGTACTAGGAAACTAAAAAATTCATTTGACTGCTTTATTCCATAATCACTTTGTTGTGGTGTTTTGGAACCAAACCCACAATATCTCTGAGGTATGTCTGTTATATCATGCACTCCCTCAGGGTATTAGAATATATGCCTATTATAATCATGCACTCCCTCAGGGTATTAGAATATATAGCAAGACAGCATCCTAGTGAAATCTTGAGAGATTTTTCTTTCCTCAGTGGTTAAGAGCTCATCTCTTATTTGTGAAGAGTTTCTCAAAATGCTGATTATTGATACATGCAAATATTTCCCTGGCCAAACATGGTTAAGAATCACTGGGTTAAAGAGATTTCTCAATTGCAGGACTTCTTTTTTTTTTTTTTTTTTTTAATTTTTTTTTCAACGTTTATTTATTTTTGGGACAGAGAGAGACAGAGCATGAACAGGGGAGGGGCAGAGAGAGAGGGAGACACAGAATCGGAAACAGGCTCCAGGCTCTGAGCCATCAGCCCAGAGCCCGACGCGGGGCTCGAACTCACCGACCGCGAGATCGTGACCTGGCTGAAGTCGGACGCTTAACCGACTGCGCCACCCAGGCGCCCCTCAATTGCAGGACTTCTTAAAGCATCATATATTAATGTGCAAAATAAATCTCCCAATAAGAAGCTTCTATTTTGAGCTTCTCGACTTATTTAACCACAAAACACTTTTAACCCGGTGTGAGCATTAATGTTCCACAGAAGTTGTTAAAAAATGGCAGTTTTTACTACTGTAATTTCTTAGGCCCCACTATTTCTAACTAAACTTTATTTACCATCTGAAGAGCAAGCACTTAAAAACATTATAGTTTCCGTCTGTGAGGAATTTGTTTCTTCCATTTTAGATTTTTGGCATTGTAGGCAATGCCAAAATGGAACTTTTTTCCTAAGGTGAAATAACATTTAAGGAGAAAGTAGGAGGGAGAGTAGAAATCATATATGTAGTAGAACTATATATATATATATATGTATATATATATATATATATATATATACATATATATATATATATAGTAGTTTTCTTCATACAAGGAGGACTCATACAGTATTTGAGATCATGCTAAGATCTATGCAGATCCTTTAACACATTTCCAAATCTATGTTCAGAGAGGGGAAAATGTTATCACCACAAGAACAACTTTTCTTAACTATACCTAGATAATTCCTATAAAGACATTATAGAGCAAAAGCTCCAAGAATTTAGGGACTTTGTACACCATTGTTTCTACAGAGTTCTAGAACAAGGCTTGGCACAGAGCAGGAGCTCAATAAATATTTGTTGAGTAATTGATTTAATTAATAAATCCAAAGTACTTAATACAAAATATTATGGTATGAAATTATAGTTTAAATTCAGGTCTAAGATTTTTTAGATGTTTAGTGGATAATAGAGAAATTATTTAGCTTCTGTGTATGGAATTGCCATTGGCACCAGCTATTGAAAAGCACTTTATTATTCTTTCTCAGCAGAAATTCATCCATTAGAATGATGAGTGAAGTGCTCATTAGTCAACCTGAATACTAAAAGTGGTAGAGGTTAGCTCACTCAAAGCCTGACCTTTCCAAACATTTTGCTTCTCAAAAAAAAAAAAAAAAATAGACAACACTTCCCTCCCTAATCTTCCTTCTTTGATCCTCTGGTTAAT
Organism: Herpailurus yagouaroundi; assembly: GCF_014898765.1. Lineage (NCBI taxonomy): Eukaryota > Metazoa > Chordata > Mammalia > Carnivora > Felidae > Herpailurus > Herpailurus yagouaroundi. The sequence continues at coordinate 103,611,498 of NW_024412376.1, forward strand.
TGGGGAACAATCTCTCTTTTTACTTTGCCAAATATTGCAGAGTATTTTCAGTAAATGTCACCATAAATTGAAAGTGACACTAACATGGTAGATGGGTTTCATTTTCCGATCACGTGTAATGAACTTAGTCATTGCTCTTGTGCTTCCCCTATTAGTATTGATTTTCCAATTTGATAATGGATGACAGGAAAAGATTCATTTAAACATTCTCACCCTTTGGCCTTACCAGGAGCTTAATTGTTGCCATGAATACACAACAGAGATTTTTTAATACCTTAAAAATAAACATTTATGCTACAATTCTGATTGTGTTGTGCCCTCGTTATCCTTATATTTAATATTGCAGAAATGATTAATTTAGAATGCTGGTGAAGCAGGGGAAAAACCAATAGGTCTATGATTACTAACCTCCTTCACCCATAGGACAATTTCTGTCCCAGCAATCATCGCTTATGATTCTGGATGCATCATTTAATTTTTCTGATCCTTGATTTTTGTCTCTAAAAGTGGAATACACCTAGGTCATGGAATTTCTTTAAGGATTAATTCAGAACATATATAAAATGACTTCACTGAAAATACGTCTAAGTATTTCCATTCAGATGCTTTATCTCAAGTATGTGGTAAAATTATGAGGCTATCAGCAGCCCTTAACAAAAGGGCTACATTTTAGTGAGTCCTACACTAGGCACAGAATAAGGTGGCGACACCACTCACACACCAACTTCAATTCCATATTTTAGTGTAAAACTAGTATCATCTTAAGAGCTTTAACCTTTTTCCTCTTTCAAAATCAGGTAAAACAAGAGAACATAGAATCAGGAGCAGGCTGTATAGCTTCAAATCCACAGCACAAGGTCAGAGACTAATAAACTACAAGACTGTTAGCCAAGAAACTTAACTATAATGTGCCCCTGGAGTAAAATTCCTCCTTAATGTAAACCACCTTATGGTCTTTCAGTCTCCTTCCTGCTCCGTATAATCAATCATGACCAGAGCGTGTGTAATTTCTTCGAGAACTTTCTAAGGAGTGAAGGAAAATCTCGGGGAACCAGACTTAACTACAACAGGACACAGAGTTCCACAGCAGCTAGACAGCAGCTCCTGGGCTTTGCCACCCACATAGTGCACTCAGGGCAAGTGTGCAGGCGGCAGATGGCTCCCTGACCATTTCCTCTTTACGTTTACCTAGCAGAAAACTGAGGACCATCAGATGTGGTCAAAGAATGTCATGGACAGAATCTGGATACAGAGGCACATCCTCCATAGCAAGTAGGGATTGTTGGAGGCAAGCAGAGAAGAACTCTGACTTCATTCATCTATAATCTGGGAATAGTTGGTTATATAAACTATAAATTTGTGACCTCCTAAACATTTCACACTTTTGGAGAAAACATACGTGGCTTGTATATGTTGCCTTATATTTTCTAATTCCTTTTATTAGTGTGACTCATCTCACTTTTTTAAGGGTAAAGTTTTGTATTTTTATTCTTTCACCTGAAATGACAAACTCCATTCTTTCATTTTCAACAGGTTAAAGAACATATACACACTCAAAATCACCATGAAAGATCTCATCACTTTTTATGGGGAGATAGCGCGCTCGTGTTACTGCATTTGCCCTGGGTTTCTGCTTGGTCTGGGATGAAAGAAATGTTTCCTTTTGTTTCCTGAGAAAGCATTATTTGATCATGAAAGCTTCAGTTTCGTCTCTCAGTCTCCTGCCTCACCCAGAGGCTCTAAAGGATTTCTACCACTGTGAGGTCACTCAGAGAGTAGTAAACAATGGCTTTGCTAAAATGGTATTTGAAAACCATTATGTATTTCTGGACTGTCTTTGAAAATAACACACCTTACTAGAGTTTTAAAAAGAACGTAGTCAGTAATATGACAAAATGTAAATACTCTTCAAAGCAAATATTCTTGGACCACTGCCTTAAAATTACTTCACCATATTTTATTTTTAACATTCACAGATCTGGCATGGAAGAAAGTGGCTAAAACAACTTTCCCAATGTCAAGTTGCAGAATTTTCCACTCTCCTGAGTATTATCTAATTATTACAGATGACTGCTACTTCTCTACAGAAAGTGACCCTGGAAAAAACAACAACAACAAAACCCAAGAATATAGAACATGATATGTGAAAAAATGTTAAAATCCTATACTTTTAATACCATGAAATAAATATCATGAGTTTTCAAATCTGTTTGAATGATCATATTATACTAACCTTTATACAAAACCTGTCAGTGGCTTCCACTTGCATAAGACCCTAATAATGCCTGCAACAGTCATGACCGATTGAACAGCACAAGCCCAAACTTTCTCCTCCCTCTCCCCACCAGCCCTTGTCCTTCTTGCTCTCTGTGCTCCAGTCTCATTGGCCTTCATTCACTTCCAGGAATTCCCCAGGGTGCTTTGTGTCTTAGAGCATTTACATACACATGCTACTCTTTCTGTAAGGCTTTCTGTCATTCTCTGCATGATGGTCTCCTCATCCTTAACACACTAGCATAAACGTCAAATTAGAGCGATCTTTCCTGATCTGCCAATCTAAGATAGACCTCCATCACACAACTACCACAAAAGTTATTCTCTGTCTCAGCATCTGTTCTTTTGCTTATAGCACTCATCACAAAGTATATGCGTATGTATTCGTGCGTGTATTATTTATTGTACATCCTCCCCACTAGACTTGAAGTCCCATAAAAGCAGGGACGATGCTTCTGCTGTATAAAACATTATGCCCAGTACCTAGCACAGTTCCTAAAAGCACATGGTAAACACTCAGTTTATATTTGTGGGATGAATAGAAGCTCTCATGACCTATGACTATCCTTCCTAATATACTTTCCAGAATATTTGAGATAGATCATCATTTAAAGTAATCTCTAGGCCTTGTATCAAATTTATCATGTTTTCCCAAACCTCACAACTGATATAGTATTTGCCAGTTCCCTAACACATATACCAGATTCATATCATCTATTTTGTAAGTGAAAAATGTCTGTGATTCAAAGACATGCCTAACCATTAAGTAGGGAAAAAACTAAGAATAAAACCAGCTTTGAATATAGTCAAATTTCTGGGCCATGGCAACTAACAAATGAGATTTAATATTCACTGCAAACTTTAAATTAGAAATATTTCTGAATATTATTGTTCAAAAATGTACTGATTCATTTTTCTCTAACTGTGCTCAATTTTACTCTTCATGTTCAACTCAAATGCTGATAATATCTCCCATCTATAAGAACAGTCAGATCTGACTAGTAAAAAATGTCTCCAAAAGTTACTAATCCTCCTTCATGATATTAACATCTACATATCTGTAATGTTTTTATCTGGTTATTAGAATAGTTATTATGAAACCTGGTCCCAAGTAGAATAAGGCAAGTAATAAACTTATCCTCTTACTTCATTTGAGAGAAATTATTGTTCCCAGAACTATAAGAGATAACTATAATTATCCCAGCCTATAAGAGATAATTTACTTCAAAAAAATAATTTACTACCAAGAAGACACATCCTAAACTCTGGGCTTTGTACAGTATAATCTGACCTGTTCTTATCATCACTAAAAATATACAAGTCTCATGGGATACAAAACAAAATTAGGCCTGGTACAAACCCACTTAGAAGAAACAATTATGTTAACTTCATTTGCATAGCATTAATGTTAATTGTATTCCTCAAATGAGCTGATGGCTACCCATCCTCTAAGAACAGTAGTGCTTCCTTTTTTAACTAATGTAAGAAAGAACATTTTCTTCCTCCCAAATGCACCTTTCCTTCTTCAGCCTGATATTTCTTTCCATGTTTGTGTCATTCTTCTTTTGAGGTAAAGAAGAAAAGGTAAAGGGTTCTGAGTGTTCTACAGCTCAGTTAAGAAAGGAACAAAGGAGGGCCCAGGAGGTAACAGGTGAGACACTTTCTTCTGGACCCAGTTCCATTACTGGTTCAGATGTTCTTAAAGAAAAAATAAAATTCAACCAAAAAAGACACCCTTGAAGTATTATGAGCTGTACACAAATTTCTTCCAATTATAGACACTCAATGACTTGCTAAAAAAAAAAAAAAAAAAATCACACACACAAGCACACAGGCACATAATTTCTTGCTTGAATATACAGATTAAAATTACTATTTAAGTGACTTTATAGTGATCTCACATATGTCCATTAATACACAAAAGCTTCTCCCAAAGAGCAACAGAACGTTGCATACCACAAACTAGCAGAGAATCAGCAGAAAACTTCCTGATTGTACAAATTTCCTGACCGTATGTGTACAGTAACTATATAAGTAAATATAGTGTCTACCTATAGTTATATACAGTATCTATAACTAAAATAAAAACGGTGATCTCTTGTCTTTGAGATGCTTATGGAAAATAAAAGCAATGCCTTGTTCAAGTGACTTTCTGAGTTCCCAAGCAATATCTAATTATGGGTATTGCTTATATAATACTATGTGCACCGTGATGTCTAATTTTCTGTGTCAACTTGGCTGGGCCATGGTACCTAGATATTTGGTCAAACATTACCTTGGCTATTTCCATCATGGTATTTTTTGATGAGATAAACCTTTGAAATGGTGGATTTTGGGTCAAGCGGATTACTCTCTATAATGTGAGTGGGTCTCACACAATCAGTTAAAGGCCTTAACACAACCAAGGCTTATCTCTCCCTACAAGGAGGGGATTCTGCTGGGAGATTGCCTTTGGATTCAAACTGCCACTCTTCCCTTCGTCTCCAGCCTTCCCCATCAGATTTTAGATTGGCTAAGTCTCCACAATCCTGTGTGCCAATTCCTTAACATTCCTCCCTCCCTCTATTCCTCCCCCCACCGTGTGTGTGTGTGTGTGTGTGTGTGTGTGTGTGTGTATTTTTTTTTCTGCTGGTTGTTTCTGTGGAGAACCCTAATACATAAATAAACCCAAAAGTTGATCCATTAGTATCTATTTTAAATCCACTTTTATTACTGATTTTTAAACATTATCTTCATATTATCATTATCACTTAAACTTCACCAAGACTTAAAGTCAAAACCAGCAGACTCTAGAGAGCTAAGTATACTTATTTATTTATGAAACCAATTTGTTGGGGATGAGACTTTGTCATCCAATTCCTTTTTAATTTTATTAGTGGCTAGAACATCAGTTCATGTGGACCTAGTTACCTGTTCAAAAGGCACACAGCTCCTGAACTCTGTAAGATAAGATACTATAAAAGATGGTCAAAGTAGCTCTGTAGTGAGAACATTTTCCTTCTAGCCCCTCAATTATATACAGCAGCAAGAACAGCTGGAATTAAGGGAAAGGACACCTCTAGCCCCCTATAGGAGCCTTAAAGGTAATTTCTATTGTCAGGCAAAACACTGTTGGCTGAATTCATGTGAAGTCATATAACATTAGATATATAAAAAGGAGAGACAGAAAAATCATAACAGAAAGAAATAACAGTAGAGCTGATTTTTTTTACAGCAGTTACCTCTGAAAAAGCTGTGTGCACAGTCTATTGAGCATTGTGGCCACAACTCCCAGTTTCAAGGTCTCCATGTCACAGATGGTTTATCAGGAGAAAAATGATAATGGCTGAAAACTGCATGAGTTTTTATTGTTAATGGGGGCTAGGAAAGGAACAGACTGATATACCACGAATAATGAAAACATCATTCTCATTGTTATACGGCACAAATTACATATGAAACAAACTGCTAACTTCAGGTACAATGGTTGTTGAAATGAGAAGTTTTATGATTTTAAGGACAAAGGAAGAAGGAGACCTGCCTCTTATCCATGCAACTGTCCTTCTGTAATTTCTAAGGCTACTTGATTAATGTCAGGTGTCATTACCCAGGGAAAAGGAAAGGGCATGATAACTTGAGAATTTCTCTTAATGTTTCGTGATGCACACCATCAACCACCTTTCGTGTTTTGTTTTGTTTTTTTATGCTAGTAGAATTATCTCACTTGAGAATATTATGTAATTGGGTACATTGGTTATTTGATGCCAAAAAATCTTTACAATGGCCATGCCTGGATATAAATGCCCATGTCTTTTTGTATGGGGTATTCAGGGCTCACCCTTCTTAAAAACTGACCATAGTCAAGAATTTTAAAGGCAGAACTTGTATCTCGAAGTAAGGAGCAAACTGTTCCAGCAAACTATTCCTAATGGGTAGTGTGTGACTTAGACACTCAGGATCATTTGACCACGACTAGGTGCTTCAAGAAGAGATTATTTTTCCTTTCTTGTAAGAAGAATCTACTTGTCTTAAAGAAATAGAACCATTCTATTTGTTTAAATATCCTTTATATGCTTAGCGGGGAAAGATACACAATAGCTGGTTCCCTTTATACATTATTTGCATTGGGATAAAAGATTTACTTCAGCTCTTTTGTCTGCCTGAGTTCCTGGATATTTTCTGTTTATATGGAAATTATCACATACATTGTTTGCAATGGTAATTAATGTGGTTTTTCCCTTATTCAGAATCCACAGATGTTTTATACCATCTTTGTTAATAGACATCTTGATTCATGTCATACTTGATGTTTCAAAGCTAAGGAGGCAACTGCTAAATGAGCTGGTGCATCCAGTTGTAACTCAGTCATGGTGATTCTGCTCCAAAGCAGTCTGGAGTTTTCAGGTACAAACATTCCCACTGCTTCCTGTGGTCTCTACGTAGCATTGACTGGTAAATTCTAAGGAAAAGGAGCCACAGCAGAGGACAACTTCATACTTTCTGACACCTTAAATTGTTCCCAGTGTCCACAACATAGGATTCTTACACAGCCTCTCAAAGAAGTGGAGACACAGGGAGTGTCTGAAGAGCATTAGGAAAATTTCCCACCCTCTCTGACTTCACCCTTGTAACAAATGCCTTTAGCATTAGGAATGTGTTGCATTTAAGGAACATGTAATCAGACATCAGTATACTGTTTCAGAATGTCTACTTGTCAGAGAAAGTACCCCAATTCTTGATCTTCTTTGAAAAGATTCCAACAAACTTTTCTTTAAAACCTGATAATTTCATCTCAAAATCACATTCTAACTAAACTACAGTGAGCATCCAAGTTTTCTTCAATGTCTAAAGAATTTGTTATTGACACAAGAACATGCTTTTGGCATGTACCTAAACGCTGAAAAGGAATCAGAGGTAGCAAGAGGTGAGGAGCATAAGTATTCAGGACTGGCCAAACAGGTCAGTGGGTGGGGAGTCTCCCTCCTCCCCTGTGTCTTAGGTCTCCTCTATGCTCTTATCTCTCTATGTGCCATGGCTCTAGGAACCCAGCTTCACTGTAGCCCAATGACATCATTGTCATTAACAACCTTCTAAACTTCAATGGCTCTTTCCAGTTCCAGGGCCAGCCTAGGCATAAAGGCCCTGCAAAAATCTCACTTGACCTTATAAGTAACAGCTCAAATTATTCCAAATAAAAATACATAAAGCTAAACATGCCTTCTCATTGTCCTGAGAACATGCCTTATGAATGCCCACCTCCCTGCCTTTGTCTGTGTTCCCACCTCTCCCACCTCTTTATCCTTCCCCACTTGGAGACCTTCTCCTTCTTTCCAGATAGTCTCAGCCTTTTCATTCTTCTCAACTACCTCATGCTCTCATTCTCTGTGATGCCTTCTCAGGTGCCTGCAGCCTACAGTAACTACTCCTCTTCCAAACTCCTAGAGACTTTATTTTCTGTTCTACTTGTCTGGGGTCTTAATCATAGATGTAATAGTTTTGGGATACATATTTGTTGAACACCTACTATGTACCAGGCACTGTTGTCTGTCTTAGAGATGAATGGCAAACAAGACAGACAAGCTTATCCAGTTTCAGTGTACCTCACGTGTGTTTACCTACCTCCCAATGAGATTACACGATGTGATACCAGCTGAGGAGAGTGTGCTGTGACCTTTGGTTAGCCCCTACAGAGCCCATTTCAGGACATAGTTGTCTGAATGGTTGGAGGTGGATGTTGTAGCAGGTCAGTGCTGCCTGTGCTCCTCACACTTGCTGCCTCATTCTTGTCATACCTTCCACTTTGCTTGTTCATCTAACCCCAGACTCGCAGAATTACGCCAACCAAAGACACAATACATTGTTCTGTCTCTCACTGGAGAGAAAAGTCTCCCATTCTTTTCACCCACAAAAGCACATCCACCTTGGTTTACTACAGTTCCCATATGATGTACTTTGCACTCTCTAATGTGAGCTAAGAACAGAGCAGTGAGTACGTTCTTGTGGACACAGGGGAACAAGACGCGCAGTCATGAGACAGCAGTTCTGCTTGAAGTCCAGCCAAACTGGAGTTATGTAAGCTTTCTGTGTCTCAGCTTTCTTAACTGAAAAATAAGGGTTGAACAAGACTGCTCTAATGCCCCTTCCAAGCCTGCCACTGGTACTGTAATTATTGTATGACTGCTACTCGATTTCTCTGGTATTATTATGAAACTGCCCAACTCATCCTGATTTACAGTTTTCAGTCTTGGAAGTTAAGAGTGAGGTAGCGCATTTGTTTGTTTGTTTTGGTTTTGCATATACCTTTAAATATCCTTACTAAATCATTAAATGAATACCACTTCCCAATAAAAGTTTAATAAATATCAGGTAGTTAAGTTAATGCCTGTGTTAGTCAGGGCTGAAAACCCCACAGTCTGCTACTGGCAAGCTGGAAAATCAGAAAGGCAGTGGTGTAACCCAGAGTCTATTGGCCCAAGAACCAGGAGCACCAATAGCCAAGGGTTCGAGCAAAGAGAGCAAATTACCTCTTCCTCTGCTTATTCCTTCTTTTTTTCCTTCATGATTTGGATCATGCCCTTCCACATTGGTCAGGGTTATCTTCTTTGCTCAGTCTATCAATTGACATGCTAATCTCTTCTGGAAACACCCTCACAGACACCCCAAAATAATGTTTTACCAGCTATTTGGGCATCCTTTAGCCCAGTCAAGTTGACACATAAAACTAACCATCACAATTATTATGTTTGCATTAGCTTATATGCTTGGATTTATTGCTACTTAGACTTTTATTTGGTCTGAACAAGTGACGGTCATCAATGTCCCAACCTTGGCATTTGAGGTGAGGAAGGCCAAACAAGGAGAACTGGGGAGGGTGGAGGGGCATGTTTGATTCCTCTTTCTCTCTACCCCTCACACAACCCATCAGCAAATTGTAACAGTTCTACCCTCCACATACAGACTCTGACCACTTCTCACCACCTCCACAGTTGCTACCATGATCCAAACCATAATAATTTCTCATCTGGATTACTGCAATACCCTCCTTGTCTTACTTCTAGTCTTTTACCCCTAGGGTCTCCACAGACAGTGATCTATTAAAAATATAAATCATATCACATCACTCCTCTGCCTATCTAGTTTTTGGCCCCAGAAAAGTTGTTCTCAGTCTAACACTTGGCTTTACAATGATGTTTCGGGTTTCCAGGTATCAATGTCAACTCAAATCTTATGAGCAACAATCCTTAAGCTGTCTGAGTACTCCCATTTACCCAGTATAAAGTTGTTCAAGTAAATTGCCATGGGTCTCCTTTGAGAAGCACCAGGGGAGTCATTACCACGCTTCCCTTTGGGGATATGGCATCTCCTTCAGTCAGTGCATTCTGGGTCTGTAAATACGCTTAGGTCTAGAAACTGGGCAAAGAATTGTACCTTTCTATTGGAGTAACTGCCCTTAGTCTCTTGGCCATGAATTCCTCATATCTTTTGATCATATAAATTAAGTAGTATCCTTACCAATTGCCTACTACTTCTCTTGTGGACACTGTGGTGAAGATAGAGATAGCTCTTAGATGCCCTTCAAAGAAAAACTTCTTGCCCCCATGGCTGAATTAACTCAGTGGGCGGCCTTCAGGTATCCTTTAGCCTTCCTAGTCATTACAATAATTATGTCCAGCCAACTTCTGATTATTATGCACTACTACCTGGCCTCTGTTGTTTTGGAATCCTATTATCCCTACAGCTACCAATGGGCCCATTTCATAGTGGCATCTTCTACTTTCAGCCCTGTGCTACAAAAGGCAGTCAAAACTGAACTTCTAAGTGATGCTGGTGCTCCTCTCATTAGTATATCATCAGTCTCCTATATAACATAGTCTTCTGGTGGGCTTTCCAGTCTTACATAAGATACCTACTCTAGCATGTGTGCTTCTCAGAACCTTTTTATTTCTTTTTTAATTTTTTTTTCAACGTTTATTTATTTTTGGGACAGAGAGAGACAGAGCATGAAAGGGCGAGGGGCAGAGAGAGAGGGAGACACAGAATCGGAAACAGGCTCCAGGCTCTGAGCCATCAGCCCAGAGCCCGACGCGGGACTCGAACTCACGGACCGTGAGATCGTGACCTGGTTGAAGTCAGACGCTTAACCGACTGCGCCACCCAGGCGCCCCAGAACCTTTTTATTTCTGACAGCTGCCTGCCAGGAGCCCTTCTGGGGAAAGCAGTCCTTAATTTCCAAAAGACTATCACAGCAATTCATTACCACTCTAAGATTATAATGCTAATAAGTAATAACCTGACTTTGGAGTCCAGGCAGACAGTCTGATTCAGAACTCGTGCCCCTCACTACTGTTTAGGATTAACTGAGAAGTAGCCACATAAAGACAGTTACTAGTCTTTCATCCGGATGTTAATATAGGGCTTGGGGGGAGGGTGGAAGAGCCAGGGGTCACTTCACTAGTGTGTATCTGAACTTCTAAATACAGAGTACTGCAAAGGACATGGATGACTGGAAAAAAACTGTCACAGGAACTCTAATAACCTTTGTCCTCCACCAGAGTTGAGAATCCCTTGTGTAGATAAAAGAGAAGCTGTCAAGGAAACATTCTTGAAATAAGCTTTGAGTGTTGTTGATTTTCATCATGTATTTAAATAAAGCTCTTTTGTGTGGACAACCAGAGACTTGAAAAAATCCACAAAATAAATAGCTGCTTAGCCTCTGTAGGGAAGTGTTTAAAGCATGTAATTAAATTGCCAAAAGTATTCGAAGGTAAAACTGTTTTCCCCCCTAAAATAAGTTAATAGCTAGTTTTGCAACACAACTAGGGATCTTACTAATTAAAAAAAAAAACAAAAAAAACAAAAAAACAGTTTCAAGAGTGATTCAAAGAAATTGTTCCAAAGTCAGAAAATGGATTTTGCAAGGGAAATTTGTATTATGAAGAGACAGAATGTTCCCACTTTTTCATTTTATATTTTATAGAGCTGTCATTAAATCATTGAAAACACTACTTTCCCATGTTTAAATGATTAAACCATTGATTGTGATTCAGAATGAAGGAATGTAAACTCCAGGCAAAAATGCCAACCTCCTGATTTCAAACCTTTCTCTGCTAATTTTACTACATTCTGCCTTTCATAGTGTTTCCATTCTTCTTAGTGTCCTAAGTTCCTGAACCTACTCAACTTTCTATACTCATAGAGGAAAAACAATACAAACAAATAAGGAAATTAATAATTAATGCATATTTACTAGACTTTGTGCTAGGCACTTTCCCACTTAGAATCTCCAAACTGCAGATCAACCAAATTTTATTTGTATTACTTTTGGCAGTTCATTTTGACTAATAGTGTTTATAGATTTGTCCTTTTAATCATCATTTGCTAAGTATTCCTAAATACGCACCCCAGAATCAGGAGAGAGGCCATCTAAGATTAATCACTGATCATGGATAAGCTACAAAGTAAATAATCCATGAACATTTTTACTAAAATTATAAGATCTGTGTTGCCTTATCCAATAATGGTACTATGTTCACATTAAAATAATCCCTGATTTCATCCCAAATCCACATTATATGCTTCAGCACCTGTACTTTCCCCTTCATATCCTTTATTATATGATAATTAGATAATTACTGTATGTTTACCTGCTTGTGTTTTACCTACAGGCTAGCTTCTAGATTGTACGTATCTAGATATTTAGATATCAAGAGTGCAAAGTCTGTTACCAGTGCCATCACACCAGTCATAGAATCGGAACCTAGCGGATATGTATTGACTAAATCAATGAGCCAATTCTAAAAGAATGTTTCATAGCTTGGGTTTTAGCGAATGCTATACTATTTAAAGATTACTTTACAGAACAATCTCAATTAGTCAATGGTATGCTTTTCTTGCATCTACCCAAAACAACACTTTTTTTCCCTCTAGTTTTCAGAACTACTTCTCTTTTAAGCCAGAATAAAAAAGAAAAAAACTCTCTACTAGAAGTTTCATAGATCAGAGCTGTAAAAATATTGATAAGGAAGAACAGAGGAAAAGGAGAGAGAGCCCGGTAATCATAAAACAAAAGTTCTGTGCCTTATTTTCTTGAAGGATAAGTAAATTTCCTCAAGTTTTCTTAATGTTTTTCTAGGCCCTCATGTCCATACTTCCTACTAATTACAAAAAGACACCTTCAACACAGTCCCTGGTAATGAAACAAAATGCAAAGTCTTTTCTGATCTCAGAGGCTTTGAACAGACTAGTCTCTGCCAGGGCCATTCCTCTCCCAGCATTCACATGGTTGGCTCCTTTTCATTCATGTTTCAGTGTGCCTCCTCAGAAGGGCCCTTTCTGAATGTTCTCTCTCAGTTGGTTCCCCACTGATTTCTTTTTTCTTCATAGTACATATTATTTATAATTAATTCACTAATGTATATATTTTTTGACTATATTTTCCCTACCATACCTGACTATACTTCCATGATGACAGGGACCACATTTGTCTTATTTATCTTTGGATCTCCAGCATCCAGTGCAATAGTCAATATATAGTAAACAGAATGATCTGAATTAAATTTAAAAAAAAAAGATAGCTATGTTTAGTATTATTTGTATCATATTTATTTCTCAGTGGTCCTAGGCATTTGTGATTTTAATGTTTAATATTCTATATTGCCCTTGCTAAATTATGTCTTCATATTCATAGAACAATATAAACTAATGCTGGTAATAATGATAATATTGTGACACAAAAGATCTTAAAAACTTTTTAAGATCAAAATGAAAACTATTGTTTCATGTAATATTAACACTATTATATGTTAATCTACTGATTAGAAGTTAGAAAAGCTAATCATTCACATCTGTACTCTCTAGTAACTAAGATACCCCATTCTCATGCTATTCTCAGAAATCATTTTGCTCCTGTTATCTGTGGCTATACAACTAACCACCCCAAAACCAAGTAGCTTGAGACAACAATATTATGCTCACAAATCTACAATCTAAGCAAGCTTAGACCAGAACAGCTTGTCTTTGCTCCCCTCAGTGTCAGCCGAGTGACTTTTAGTCTGGTTCTGAAACCTCTTAAGCCTTGTTTATTTCCATATCTGCCACCTGGGCTGAGAAAACTCAAATAGCTCAGGGCTGGAGGAGCTGGAGCTCCTTGGGCATCTCTCTCTAACCCAGTGTAGTCTCCATATGGCCTCTCCAGCATGAGGTCTTCAACATAGCTGGTCTTCTTACACTTTGGTTTAGAGATACCAAGGTGTGTGTCCCAAGAGATAGAGAGCCTTGTAAAAGCAGGACTAGCAACACAATTGGTGAGGCCTGGTGCAAAGTGAAAATGTAGCACTCCTTGTTCAAAAATTACTAATAATTTTAAGATGACTACAACAGAGCATTAAAGCAAGGATGGGGCACTTCTGAGTGCAAGAGCTTGCACTACTGCATGGGTCACATGTCCATGATGCTGGCTGTGAGTGGGAGCCACGTTGTATTTTATGATCTAGGATCTCTCAGCATCACTTCTGCTGGATTCTGTTCATGAGGTAGTCACAAAGGTCTACCCAATTCTAAGAGGAAGAGAAATAACTCCACATCTTCTTGGGAGTGACCATGATCTAGAAGAGCATGTGGGTTTGGCCACTATGGTCATTTCTGAAAATACAGTCTGCCACACATTTGCTGTAAATGGCTGGTTCATCTCCATAGAATGAAAACATGTCAAACTTGGAAAATTCATACTGACAACTATACTATCCACAACATATATAGGGAACTTTCTCTATGTGGGTTGCCACTGAGCACTTCAGAGACATCACCTCATTTAATCCTGTGACTCCCCATTTGGTAGGTATGGTGCAATCGTCCCTGTCTCAGAGCTGATATCACAGATGGAAAGTGCTCATACGACCAATAAGTAATAGGATAGGGAATTCATCTGATTAATGCTAAGAGTGCTTACACTGTTCAGTGTTGTTGAAGTAAATTTCCCAAAAAACAAATGCTCATGAACTGTGCTTTCCCCACTGCCTACCACCAGATGATTCTATAAGGGTTAACTATAGTGGGCACCTAAAAGGTTGTCTTCATACCTCATACTTTCTCTTTCTCTGGTGACTCCCCATCCCTCCATCCTCATTGCACACATGTTCACATGACTGATTCCAATGGCCTGGCTAGACAGGGAAATAACTAGAAAAGAGTCTCACCACTGGAATAGAGGCAGCAAAGAGAGACATAGACAGATAAAGATCAGTTGATTTGGTCTATCTTCCGGGTCTGAACCTGAAATATACAAATCTGGGCACTGTATGCAGCTCTGTTTTCCATCCCGTGTTCTGAGGAGAATCAATTTATAGAAAGAGAAAGTAATTAAGTAGGTAGAGAGCAACAAGGCAAGAGAGCAAGAGAAAGAGAGTACCCAAATATTTGTATCAATTATCTCAGCCTATTCTTGAGACCCAACTATATCCCTTATCCTGAAATAAATACATGTCACTAGGATACACCTTTATGTTTTGCTATTGTTGGCCTAAGTCATTCTCCATTACTTGCTAGCAAAACAATACTAAGATACATAGGTAAAAAAAGAAAAAAAAGTAGCTTACTTCAACTAACAGAGAGCAAATTCTTCAAATAGCCAATGGGCTTCCCAAATAAAAAGATAAAAAATAAACTCATAGTTTTTTCAAGGGCTCTATAAACTATGGGGGCAAATCCAACTTAGTTTTAGGTAATAAGTAAAAGTTGAAAGATTCTATGTACAACAATTAGATGGAATAGATACCTCATGATCACACTGAAGGAAAAAAAAAAAGGCACATCCAAGTCAATCAATCTAAGCTCCTTTAGACTGCCTTCAGAATTGTAAAGAAAAAACTTTACCTTTGTCAAAGGCATTGTCCTCCAGTATATCCAGTCGATTTAGAGGTAAGGTAAGAAAATGAATTATTAATTTCTTCCACTTTTTGAAAAGAACATTTGGTGAAATCTGCCTCTGCACCCTACCCTAGCACACTCATTTCAATTACTGATTCATTATTCACCTTCCACATGGAATTCCTAGTGGTTCTGGCATCACTGGAGAAGGATTCCAGCATGTGTCAACAGTGCTTCCTCCAAGTTCTGTGCAAAGGGGGAATGGCAGGAAAAGCTACACTCGTGCCCGAAGAGCCTTGCTCTCCTTCTCTCATGCTTCTCCACCCACCCAGGGCCTCCATCTTCTTCACCTGGGAAGCCATTTCCCAAGCCTGCAGATTAGGGTGAAGAGGATGGGAGGAGGGGCACATATTCTGGTGAACAGCTGGGGCCCATCACTTCTCATTGCAGGTCTTGGGGAGATGTGGTTGACAGAGTGATGCACAGAGCCTGTCCCAGTTAATGACTTCACCATTCTCCATCATTATCCCCATCATTAGGAAATTAGGAGGACAGAAGGTATTTACTGTAAACCTGCCACCTCCCAAGGAGAGATAAATAGAAACTGATAAATGGGCTCTTCTGGTGCTGTTCGTCTATTAACCTTCTGCTTCCCAGCTCCGGCATATGCATGCCATCCTGCCATTAATATCCAGTAATTGGCATGGCAGCGGGCAATACAATCATACCTTTACTGTGAGCATTCCCTCCGTGTGGTGTGCCTGCGCAAGCACACAATTACTTTCATAATGAAGCTTTGCTAAACAGTCCGGTTGAAAGACATTAGGCAGTTGTTCCCCAGCCATAACACCAACCTCCCACAGTCATTCAGAGTTTAACTCTTCACTAGCCTCGATGCCAGCTGTCTGCCGTTGCTGATCTTTCTGCTATCTTTGCATGCATTCCAATCTATTCCTTAAATGTATAATTTTTGTTTTGTCTTTGTTTTGAACAGTTTCTCTTTTTAAACTCTGGTTCCTTGGGAGCAAAGGCATATCCAGCCTATGAATTTGGACCCATATTACGTGGCTGACTGACTGGCATGAGGGCAGAATGGAGTCTCACCCATGTTGTGGTCACCAGTGACCACCTGGGGGCAATGCCCCTCATTTGTCACCAGTTGAGAGCCAAGCTGTTTCCCAAAAGGATTTTGTGTCCTTTGGTGTATTCCTAGATGATAAGAAGGAGAAGGGTGTATCCTATCAAATTTATCCTTGGTACAATCATAGAATCAAAAGGAAAGTGTGAAACCTTAGTTTCATATTAGGAAAATATCATCCTCAGTGTTCACCTGCTTAAAACTCTTAGGGATCTTGAAAGAGCATGAATCCCAGGAGATTCTGAAAGAATTTACAGAAAATTGAGGCCCACAAAAGCCACCTCATTCTGTTATCCATCTGCTCACACTGTGGCTGCAAAATGAACATTTGGTCTCTGCTTCCCTGACCTATTTCTTCCCAAGTTACATTCCACTGTTTACTATGAAGACGTTACTGCAGTGACTATAGTGGGCAGGCTGTTTCACAGGATGAAACATGAAAAGCAAAGATGAGTAATCTCTTAAAAGCATAGGGCAGATTCTATGAAATGAATCAAGATGGTCCTAACCATGGCCCTGAGGGGTAAAAAAAAAAAAAAAAATACAGTTGCAAGGAGGGAGGTGAGATTGGGGAGAGGCAATACCGGCAAAGAGATAAAAAGCAATAAAAAGACCAACGAGAAGAAAATGACATGACAATCTTATTACTGGTGTTCAGGAACCATAGCCTCTCTGTCAGAAAAATACCAGATCACCCATTTGAGAACTTCATAAAACTAAATGATCAATAGATTATAGCTCTGGCCCTCCTTCCACACAGCATAAAACAAATAATAATATCTCCAATAAATATAACAAATAGGGTGATCTTTCCCATTTCCTGCAGACCCTTGACAGAAACATGCTACAAGATCTTTTCATTTCTTCAGGAAGATACTAAGCAGCTTGCCAGACTCCCAGTCAAGCACAGCCTCTCCAGCTGCCTTCCAAGCATACACCTTTAAACAGAGACTCTGGATATAGCTGGGTAGCCTTGCACTCATGGAATCTTTCATTCCACAGAAATACCTGGTAGCAAACCCTCTGTCAATCAGCATTCTATTAACTACAACTCTCCTGGCACTGGCATCAACACACATCTCTGGTATAATGATAAATAATGTTTGTCATGACAACCCGATGACAGGTTAAGAGACTGAAGATTCTGCATCTTCTTCACCATTCCTTATTTCTATCTAATTTTATATCTTTACAAAGCCCCCTTAAATTATCTCTTCTGGTTCACAACAAAGTCTAGGACAGTCATCAGGAGATATGAGGATCCCTATTGTAATAGCTATGGAAACTAAGACTCAGAAAGGGCAAGTGACTTTCCCAGATCACATAGCTAGAACTGGAACCTTCTTTCCTTTTCAGAGAACTGTGCTGCCAACTCTAGTTGGCACCATTCACATTGTATTCTGTGTGAACAGCACTCTTACACTTGGGTAACACAGCTGCCCTTGGGTAGCACAATATAGTGGAAATAGGAAAGGCTTTGAAGTCAGTGACTTGATTTTGCCACTTACTAGCTACATTACTCCAGATAATTTTTAAATTTTTATGACTTTTAGTTTCCTCATCTGTGAAATGGGCAATGATAATAACAACCCCTACAGCATAGATATGTTATATTAATATATGACAATCTATGAAAAACGTTTCCTAGAGCATTTCCTCGTCTATGTGTGCCCTCCTCTTCTATGTTATTAACACTTTACCATGTTCCCTCTTTGCCCAGGAAACATTTAATGTAAATATATTTTGCAATATTCTGACTCTTTGGAAACAAGTGAACTATAGAAAATAATGGTGACTCTCCTTTTAAATAAAATAAAATTAACCAGTGTTTCATCCATTCCATGATACATGAATATTCTTATAATGCTAAGTTATCCCAATCATGAAACAATCTCTTCTTCATTTGTCCAATGTAGAACATACATGAAGATGTTATAGACTCTGACTAAAGGATTACTTATGATCAAGGAATATTTGTGTGCAGTATAAATTAGAAAGACAATATAAGACATATTTTTTCTGCCATCCCCACTACAAGGAATTTCCCTTTGACTTTCTTTTTCTTCAGTACCCACTTAGCTCCATGAGTGCTATAGGTCTACTTTCTCAAGTGTATTCCTGTCATTAATCTTTCCTCTTCCATGTCAAAAGGTTTATCAATCCCAATTTCCAGCATTGACAATTGGAAATTCTAGCAAATTCAGTTTTTTCATTAGGCAAAACCACTTGGTTCTCTGGAATTCAACCCTCATCTTTCAGATCAGGCTCAGGCTCTCTTCATTTGGAACTCTCATTTGGGCAAAACACCACCTTCTCCCAGCCACAACCTTTTGAAGACATATGGAAATAACTTCTAGTTATCAAAACTTCTAGGTATCTTGCCAATTTCAGCAAGATAGCAGGATATGAGCTTAATATACAAAAATTAATTGTATTTCTACCTACCAGCAATAAAATAAGGCAATTGTATTTAGGATATCATCAAAAAGAATAAAATACTCAGGAATAAATTTAGCAAAAGAAGTGCAAGACATACATACTAAAAAGCATAAAACACCATTGAAAGAAATTAAAGAAGCACTAAGCAAAAGAGAAGATATTCTATGTTCATGGATTGAAAGATTTAATACTGTTAAAATGGAAATACTGTTCGGGGTGCCTGGGTGACTCAATCGATTAAATGTCTGACTTCAGCTCAGGTCATGATCTCACAGTTCATGAGTTGGAGCCCCACGTGGGGCTCTGTGCTGACAGCTCAGAGCCTGGAACCTGCTTTGGATTCTGTGTCTCCCTCTCTCTCTTTCCCTCCCCCACTTGTACTCTGTCTCTCTCTTTCAAAAATAAATAAACATTAAAAATAAAATTTTAAATGGAAATACTCTTCAAATTGATCTACATAGTTAATGCAATCCTTATCAACATCACAACCTCCTGTTTTTCAGACACATACATGCTGATCATAAAAATCACATGCAAATGGAAGAAACCCAGAATAGCCAAAATAACCATTAAAAAGAACAAATTTAGAGGCACCTGGGTGGCTCAGTTAGTTAAGCATCCAACTTCAGCTCAGGTTATGATCTCACGGTTGGTGAGTTTGAGCCCCACGTCAGGCTCTGGGCTAACAGCTCAGAGCCTGGATCCTGCCTCAGATTCTGTGTCTCCCTCTCTCACTGCCCCTCCCCCACTCATGCTCTGTCTCTGTCTCTCTCAAAAGTATAAATTGACATTTAAAGTAAAATTTAAAAAAAAGAACAGATTTATAGGACTCAACACTTCCTAATTTCAGAACTTACTACAAAGCCACAGTAATCAAGACAGTGTTCTACTGGCATAAGGATACTCATAAAAATCAATGGAATCAAATTTAAATACAGAAATAAACCAATACATTTAAGATAATAGATTTTTATAAGGGTGTCAGGACTACTAAATGGAAAAGAATAATCTTTTCAACAAACGATGCTGGGACAACTGGATATCTGCATGCAAAAGAATGAAGTTAGATCCTTACCTCACAACAGATAAATAAAACAAACAAAAGTTCCAAAAAAAAAAAAAAAGGATCATAAAACTAAATGTAAGCACTAAAAGTATAAAACTAAGTAAAAAAATAGGACTAAATATTTGTAACCTTGGATTAAACAATGATCTCTTAGATGTGACAATAAACACAAAAGCAAAACAAAGAAAAATATGAACTGTACTTCATCAAAATTAATAATGTTTATACTCTGTGAACATCATCAGGAAATGTCCTTGATGAACCTCACAGAATAGGATGCAAATTATATATCTGATAAATGGGTTTGTATCCATAATATATAAAGAGCTCCTAAAGCTCAACAGTAAAGAAAACTTAACCCAATTCAGAGATGAGTAAAAGATTTGAAGACATTTCTCCAAAGAAGATACACAAATAGCCAATAAGTGCATGAAATTATGTTCAAAATCATTAG
The DNA here is from genome assembly GCF_014898765.1 of Herpailurus yagouaroundi. Lineage (NCBI taxonomy): Eukaryota > Metazoa > Chordata > Mammalia > Carnivora > Felidae > Herpailurus > Herpailurus yagouaroundi. The sequence continues at coordinate 103,631,712 of NW_024412376.1, forward strand.
TCATTAGGGAAATACAAATCAAATGTACAGTTAGATACCACTTTGGACCCACTAGGATGGCTTTAACTGAAAATACAGGTAATAACAAGTATTGTGGAGAACAAGAGAATGTAAAGAAATCGGAACTTCATACATTTCTAATGGTATAAAATGGTGTCACCATTGTGGAAAAACAGTCTGACATCATCTCAAAATATTAAACATTGTTACCATATAACCCCACAATTTCATTCCTAAGTATATACCCTAGAGAACTGAAAACAGGTCCACACAAAAATTTGTACACAAATGTTCATACCAGCATTATTCTTAATAGCTAAAAAGTGGAAACTATCCAAATATCCATCAACTTACAAATGGGCAAAAATGTGATATATCCATACAATGGAATAACACTTAGCAATAAAAAGCAATGAAGTACTGATCCATGCTGCAACACAGGTGAACCCTGAAAACATTATGCTAAGTGAAAGAAGCAGTTGCAAAGGCCACATATTATATGCTTCCATTTATAAGAAATGTCCAGAAAAACCAGATCTATAGATACAGAAATCAGTGGTTTCTAGGGAATGGAGAGGGGGAGAATAGGGAGTGATGAAAATTTTCTAGAAACAGATAGTTGTGATAGTTACAGAACTTTGTGAATATACTAAAAAAAAACCCACTGAATTATACACTTTAAAAGGGTGACATTTATGGTATGTGAATTATATCTCAATAAAAAAGTTGTTACTTAAGAAAAAATAAGAACGTATTACTGGAAATTTAGGCGGGGACAAAGTATGCTAGACATTCTGAAATATCATGACAGTCCTGTTCAATAGACTTTTTTTCTTTTTATGAAATACTATTAATATTTATTTCTGAGCTAACACTATTGCTTTTTTCTCATTACCACAGTTGTGAAAAACCAGTGTTCTGTGGTAGAAAAGGTACCAATTAAGAAACTGAAAGATCGCAATACTCGTCTGAGCTCAACTACCAGAAGCTCAGGCAAGTTATTTCACTTCCCTAGGCCCTTTTCATCATCTAACAGATGAAGAGTGTGATGATTAATTTTATCTGTTAATTTGGCTGGGCCATGGTGCCCAGTTATGTAGTCATTACTATTCCAGATACTTCTGTGAGAGTGTTTTTAGATGAGACTAACATTTTAATGAGTGAACTTTGAATAAAGCAGATTGTCCTTCATAATGTGAGTGGACTTCCAACCATTTGGAGGTGTGAAGAGAATGAAGGATTGACCTACCTCAAGCAAGAGGGAATTCCGCTAGCACATGTCCTTTGTACTTGGGCTTCACCACCAGGTCTCCCTAGGTCTGTCTCCAGCCTGCCAGCCCACTTTGCATATTTTGGACTCTCCATAACCACATGTACCAAATCCTTTATTTAATAAATAAAGGTCTCTTCCATCTCCAGCAATATTAACATTCAAAATCATATGGGTATTGCAAATTGTAGGAACTTCCAGAACATTTTGGAGGTTCCAATCAACTTTATCAATTCCACTGATAAAAGCGTCTACAGAAATATTACTTGCATTGACTAATCCACCTTATAACTGTCCCCTAAAGCTGGGAATGGGATAAAATGGTTCCTAAAAGTCTGTGATCAGAATATGAAAGCAAGGATTCATATGGCTTAAGGTTAGCCAGCCTTAATGAAATTAGGTATAAGTAGAGTATATTTTTATTTTTGGTACATCCAGTTTCTGTCTTCAGCATGCTTTACATATTTTAATAGTGAAAATTCAGACAGTGAGGTAAGAGAGTGAATGTGACATTTGGGGAAATGGCATCAACCCAGAACGCCTGACACGATAGTATGCATACAACCACCTACTTTGCCCATGAGTAAAACAAGTCCAGATACCTACACAGAAGCCAAAGGCATCAGTCTTCATCAGTCATCCACTAAATTCTAATTTTCTAAATATAGTCAATTCTATGTTATTCTGTGACTATCCAGATGTGTATTATTCAGAGCTTTTCATTTTCTATTTATCTGGCAACAGGAGTTTTTGCCATTTCACAGCTCATTTGCACCTCCACCAGCTTTGCTACACTCATTACTATCTCTGGCAAAAGATTTGGTAAGGGAGGCAGTTGATGCAAATGAGATTTTTAGATTTTTCACGCTCTCCCTTTCTACCGTGACCATGGATAATCAAGAATTGACTGTGCAAAAGCAGAGAATGCAATTAAGCATTAGGTAAGGAAAGCTTCACACATAAAATCACTAGGAATGCCTTAAAGGGAGTAGCAAGTAAAGAGGAACAATTGTGAAATAAGATGACATTTTCTTATTACTTAATACTACCTGATGCATTCTGAAGTGTCTTAACAGAAATTATCACAAATAAATTTTAACAGCAATTCATCAACCCATTTCAGAATGGGAAAACACATCATTGAGTTGCAGTGCCTAAAGGATATATGGTGATTTAGTGGAGCCGTCAGAAATCATTCCATTCAAGCAGTGTGTAATTAAAGCCTGCTAAATTCTAGATATGGTTCCACATGGGCACTGAGGATATGAAGATAGTAAGACACAGCTCCTGCTTACATTTTATTGGAGACGAAGATAAGTAAGTAAATTATTTCAGCTTAGTTTTGTTAATTCTATGATAAGGCAATTCCCAGAATGCTCAGAGAGGACAGAGGGACATTTATCCAAGGCTAGCAAGTTCAAGAAGTCATTTTTCAGGAGGTGATACCTGAGTTAAGTAGTAAGGGATGATTAAGAGTTAGACAGTTTAAATGAATGGAGAGGTGGGGCACCTGGGTGGCTCAATCGGTTGAGCATCCAACTTCGGCTCAGGTTATGATCTCGCGGTCTGTGGGTTCAAGCCCTGCGTCAGGCTCTGTGCTGACAGCTCAGAGCCTGAAGCATGCTTCGGATTCTGTGTCTCCCTCTCTCTCTGCCCTTCCCCCATTCATGCTCTATCACTCTCTCTGTCGAAAATAAACATTAAAAAAATTTAAATGAAGGGAAAGGTAATTTTAGACAAAAATAAGAACATGAACAAAAACATGGAGAATTAGCAACACTTGATGTTTAGGGACCATCATAGCAGTTTCATATTCTGGATCCTAAAGTGTGAATCATGTAGAATCAGGCAATGAGAAAGGAGACATAAGCCACTCATGGAATCACCATAATTACCTTTGCTAGAAGCTTGAGCTTCGGTTGGATCCAGTAAGTGATGAGAAGCCACTACAGGATTTTAACTGTGTATTGTATGTTTATATGATAGGGTGAATGGGTCTGAATAGTAAGGAAAATGATCTGAACAAGTGAAATCTGTTTAAACTATCAAGAAAGTTAAGATGAGAAGATCTTAGCTAAGCAGAAAGTTCAGGTGAGGAAAAAGGAAAGACTTGAGAAACATTTAGAAGAAAGTCTGTCAGGACTGTTGAATATAGGAGGAAAGGCACAGGAAAAGAAGACTAAAATCATTTCTACTAGGATTCCAGATAGGAAGCAGAACAAGAAGCAAGTGGAGGAGACTTTGGCATGTTGATACTATTGAAGGAGAGAAGACAAGCATGTATTTCAATACTCAAATGAAATTCAGGGGAGAGCTGGTGATATACATATGAGAGTCATCAGCACAGTAGTTCAAATTATGAGAGCGAATGAACTACCCAAGAATATAGTATAAAATACTGATTCTCAACTCTGATTGCATGTTAGAAACAATTGAAAAGATATTTATGCCCAACCGTCACCTCAAGCCACTTAAATCAAACTTACAGAAGTGTAGGCTTGGTCTGGAATTATTACTAGGTAGGTTAAAATAAGGAGGAGCTCAAGACTGCAAATCCATGAAGAAAACTAGAAACAAATAGTAAGAAACATATAGAGAACCAGAAGAAAGAAAATCTGACACTACCTTCATACTCCCAATTGCATTCACTAGAATAGAATGAATATGACATAATCATTGTTTTAAAAATTAATACTGTGATACACTATCATTTCAGAAATCCTTGACCACCACAAAAGGATCCCACTTCAAGAGTTCAAATCTTATTCTAGCAATATAGAACCATTAGCTAGCCATGCTATAGAAAATGTGTTCCCCAAAGTTTAATTTCCTTTAAAACATGGTAAACCATATATGATTTTAACCAATCAGACATGTTAAATAATTGCAAGAGCTCCAAGATAAAATCAAAGATCCTTATGGAACAAATAATTTTGTTGGATAAATTTGAGGATTTATCTGTTGAGTTATTTTATTTTTCTATTTTTCTTAGGGGCTGTTAATTGGAGGGTAGGATAGAACTTGCATGCATTGCATATTGAAATTTAAAAGTTGATGTAAATATTTAAAACTATAGTTATAATATTCAACATCCAAGCTATACATGGCATGTTTATTCCCCCAAAGTACAGTTTTTATAATAGAGATGACATAAATACACCACTTTTCAGATGCAACTGAAAATGTGATTATGACCTCCAACAATGGTAATTTAAGTATTAATTTCCATCCATCTCAGCAACTGGCAGCATCCATCAATTATAGCATTAGCTGCCCAGAAATTGCAGCTGCAAAAAGCGGAATTAGCGTATAAGCTACTGTCACTCACCTGAAATTTTACAGTTCTAATTAGTGAGCCAGGAAGGCTGTCAACAACTAAAAAGCCCAATGAGAGGCCTGCAAAGACAGCACTTCCCAACCCTTCCCTAGATGCAATCATCCAGCACTGTTATGTTATTTTTTTCCTAATTCAGAATTGAAAGTATCTGAAAGAAAACCCTTTATTTTTGTGTCTGACAACATGCCCTAACAGGTAATAAGAATACTGGCCAGGGGCACCTGGGTGGCTCAGTCGGTTAAGTGGCCGACTTCGGCTGAGGTCATGATCTTGCGGTCCGTGAGTTCGAGCCCCGCGTCGGGCTCTGTGCTGACAGCTTGGAGCCTGGAGCCTGTTTCAGATTCTGTGTCTCCCTCTCTCTGACCCTCCCCTGTTCATGCTCTGTCTCTCCCTGTCTTAAATATAAATAAAAAAAAATGTTAAAAAAAAAAAAAGAATACTGGCCAGGCAGGTCCTCTGAGCCCACCTACAATCTATAGAAACATTGCTTCAAACTCACTTTTATCTTTATCTCTATGCCATTGGCTTTCACAAATTCTGATACTGTATTTATTATTTTATTCACTTACTATGACATTCTTGAGTACTTTATATGTGCCAGACATTTGTCTAGGAATCGGGGATATACAGGTAAGTACTAGAAAGAGTCCTGCTCTCAGGGGAGTTACATTCAAAATGGATTGACAGATAATCAATAAGTGAAAGAAAACTATAATAGTGATAGATTCTAGGGAAATAATTAAAATAGAGTCAGGAGACTGAGAGTGAGTGGAAAGATACTTTGCATTTGGTTTATAGGAAAGGGCACTCTGATACTATCAGAGCTGAGTCATGAATGGTGAGATGGAGTCAACATTCAAAGGCCACAAGGAAGAGCATTCTAGTTAAGAGGGTACAAGAGCCCAAGGGCAAGAATGAAAGAAAAAAATTTTCATGTTTGAGAAAAAGAAAAAGGCCATTATGGAACACAGTGGGCAAGGGTAAGACTAGTCCAAGAAGAGGCCATAGATATGGACAAAGGCCAGAGCTTGTAGGACTTTGTAAAGTACGATAAAGGAGTTTGGATTTTGTTCAAAGGACAGTGAGATATCACTTATACCTGGAGGGGTTTACATTGATTTATGTCTTTAAAAGACAACTTACCCTTGTCATTGATGAAGAATGGAATATAATCCTTGAGAAATTTTTAGACATCTGCAGCAAAAAACAGGAACAAGAACATTCATAGCAACATTGTTGATACTAGCAAAAAATGGAAATAGGCAAAATATTCTTCAATGGAATAATCAATTTTGTGACAGTCTTACATGGCCTACTATATATTAATGAAAATGATGAACTACATGGGTGAATCAAAAAAATTTGAGTAGAAAAGAAAATTACATAACAATACAGAATGATTCCATTTGTATAAAATTCAAAAGCATATACAAACTAGACAATATATATTTTTGAATACACACATATATTGTGAAAAAGAAAGTGAATCAATGCAAAGTGTGGACACACCCTAAGGTGACCCCTAATGAGTAACACCATTATATAAGCTCCTCTCCTGCAGTATGAATGGAATCTGTGACCAGGGCAAAGGTGAGGAGAGGCCATTCCAGTGACTGCATTGCATTATATAAGATTCTGTATCAGCAGATGAAGCAGAACATCCTCCCACTGGACCTGAAGTAAACTGACATGCTATGAGAAGGCCTATGACAAAGTCTACATAGCAAAGAGCACTCAAGAACTGCATGGCCCGAAGCCAATAGTCAGCAAGAAAACAGGAACTTCAATCCTATAACTACAAGGAAATGAATTATGCTAACAAACTGGGGGAGCTAGAAGTGGGTCTTTCCCCATTTGAGCCTCTGATGAGAATGCAGTCCACCTAACTCCTTAACTGCAGACTTGAGATTCTGAACAGAGGACCCAGCTAATCCATTCCTACCCCCTCCCCATGACCCATACAAACTGTAAGATAATAAATGTGTTGTTTTAAGCTACTGAGTGTAGTAATTTGTTACAAAGTAATAAAAAAAACTAATATCGAAGTAATAAACAGAAAATTTGGTGTAGTAGTTACCTTTGGAGGGAGAGAATAGGATGCAATCAGTGAAAGTGGACTTCAAAGATATAGTTAATATGCTTTTTCTTTTTATATCTACAATGCATACATACTCCATAGGCTTTATAGATAGATACATATCTGTTCCTCTTAGTCTATTCTTTCTTAGATATATACAATATCGTTCTTAATCACTCACATTTTTGCCTTAAATTCTATTTTGTCAAAATTTAATGTTGTTACCCCACTTCTACTTGGTTCAAATTGACCTATGTATACTTTCCCTTGTTTTTATTTTCAACATTCTCTTAATATTGCTTAAAGTTGGGATTCATAGTGAATGATGTTGAATATTTTAAGTAAAATCTTAGAGTCTCTGACTTTAATAAGCCAAATTAGGGGCGCCCGGGTGGCTCAGTCAGTTAAGTGTGCAACTTCGGCTCAGGTCATGATCTCACAGTTCGTGGGTTCGAGGCCCACGTCAGGCTCTGTGCTGACAGCTCAGAGCTTGGAGCCTGCTTTGGATTCTGTGTCTTCCTCCCTCTCTGCCCTTCCCCTGATTGCTTGCTCTCTCTCTCTCTCTCTCTCTCTCTTTCTCTCTCTCAAAAATAAACATTAAAACTGTTTTTAAAAAATAAGCCAAATTAACCCATTTATACTTATTGCAATTTATATTATTTTAAGATCCAATACTGCTACCATTTAAAATTTTTTTCTATTTCCTGTACTTTGTTTGTTTTGCTTTTCTCCATTTCTGCTTTCTATTATGTAGATTGAGTGTTCTTATTCTGTTTATGTCATGTTTTCTATACGTACTCTTATGGCAAATGGATTTAACTTACAATTGATTTAAATTTTCTCCCTAAGTGTTACAGCACACTGGCATGTTCCTTTGGTCTCCCCATTATGTTAATTTTATCTGTGATTTTAGTACTGAGTTCCAAAATTTCCCCAGAGTTGAGGGAAGAATCCAGCAGCCCATGTTGGTTTGCTATTTTGCTAGGAAAAGAAACTTTTCATTATAATATTTAATTATATTCTATCTTTAAGCTCTGTGGCAGGTACAGGAGTTTTTTATTACTATTAGTCTTTAAGTTATGTATATTTTATATATTATTTTGTATGAATCACTTATTTCATTGATTTTTTAAATTAAAAAAATGCCTGTGCTTGCTTCGGCAGTACATATACTAAAAAACAAACAAACAAACAAAGAAAGTTCCTGGCACCAGCTGACCTTCAAATAATGCAGGGACTAGGGGTATAGACCTCCACCATGCAGTAGAAAATCCACATACAACTTTTGACTCCCCAAAACTTAACCACTAATAGTTTACTTCTGACCAGAAGCTTTACTGATAACATAAATAGTTGATAACACATATTTTGCATATGTATTATATTCTGTATTCTTACACTAAAGCTAGAGAAAAGAAGATGTTATAAAGAAAATCATAAGGAGAGAAAATACATTTATAGTACTATATGTTTATTTACTGAAAAATATCTATGTCTAAGTGGACCCATGCATTTCAAACCCATGTTGTTCAAGGATTAACTGTACAAAGAACTAAGTGATTATTCTCTTAGTCACTGTTTCATAAATGTTCTGGTAACACTAACCAGTAAAAAATTATTCTAACAGATAAAAAAGATCTTGTCCGGACTTTCCTTTTTATCTGGAACTAGTGTGCCTTCTATTGCATCTATTTGTTTGAGTCATTTGATGCCATTGTTAGTTCATAAAAAAATGTGTTTATCCCAAGTACCCCTAACCACTTCAAGCATATTACGTCTAGTTAGGTACTTGTTATATGAAAATAATTGTGGCTATTAATGTGGAGAATGCGAAAAATAATTTAGTAGAATCCACAGTTAGCTTATCTTCTAATAATGGGAGATAGATATGCTTATGAATATTTATAATAGAAGACTGAATATAATAAACACAAAAAGAGGGAATAAACACATAAATGAGAAGAAGAAAAGACTTTATAAAAGATCTCCAGGTTGGTCCTTAAAGAAGGGAAGAATTTGTTCTTCTTAAATAAATGTATTCTTCTCATTGTTGGACCTTCATAAATACTATTTTAATTGCATGTATACTCCTATGCATCATCTTAACCTATCTAATTCTCATTTATCCTTAGATTCTCAGCTTTGTTGTCATGTCTCCAGAGAGACTTCCAGTGTCCCACCCTCATTTCTCTGAATTCAATGCCCTTCCTATGTGTGCCCCAGAAGTCTGGTAAGTGAACTCTGTTATAATTTTTATCATAGTCTATTGTAAATAGTATATTACCTGTTTATTTACAAAGTGTGATGTTTCTATGTATACTAAGTTGTTAGCTAGAGATTTGCAGGCATCTATTTGTATGAATTATTACTGGGAGAAAAAAAGATCTGTGAAGTTGTTTGTTTGTTTGTTTGTTTGCTTGAAGCAGGGAGAGGGGAGGAGGAGTCAAGATGGTGGAGAACTAGGGGAGCCCAAATTTCCCTTGTCCTTCAAACTCAGCAGTATTGAGGTCAGAGCACTTGGAATTCCAAAAATCTGGGCTACAGAGTGACAGAAACATCTCCAGGGGCCCAAAAAGACAGCATGGAGGGACACAGACATTTCTACTCTATTCCTTTTACATCTCTTCTATATCTCCTTCTTATTTTCCTCTCTCTCTCTCTGGATTAAGCCTTATAGTTTATTTGACTCTCTGCCTGGTAATTTTTTTTCTCCACCTCTGTCATTTCTCTCTTTGTATGGGATAAGGCTTCTTCCACCACAACCCCCATTTATAATTTTTTCCAGGGTAACTTCAGCAAACAAAACAAAGCACACCTGGAAGAAGGTCCAAACCACTAATACAAGTAGTGAGATAAAGAAACCAGAGGTACATCAACAGAGAGTACGCAACATACTCTAAAAACACTGCCTGACATGTCAGGCCCTGGACAGTATATGCCCTTTTTTTTTTTAATACAGTAACACTCACAGGTGCAGGACACATAACAAGACAGTAAAACATGTAAAAGACAGAAAACTAGCCAATATGATGAAATGGAAGATTTCTCCTCAAAAGAAATTCCAGGAGGAAATGTCAGCTAAAGAATTGATCAAAACAGATATAAACAATATAGCAGAAAAATAATTTAGAATAATAGTCATAAGACTAATAGCTTGGCTTGAAAAAAGCATAGCAGACAGTACAGAATCTATTGCTGCAGAGATCAAGGACCTAATAAATAGTCACAACGAATTAAGAAATACTGTAAATAAGATGCAAAATAAACTAGATGCAATGACAGCAAGGATGGAGGACTAAGGGGGGAGAAAAAGTGAAATAGAAGATGAAATTATGGAAAATGATGAAGCCAAAAAAAGAGAGATAGGAAAATACTAGACCACAAGGGGAGAATTAGAAACCTAAGTGATTCAATGAAACATAATAATATCCGTATCATAGGAGTTCCAGAAGAAGAAGAGAGAAAGGGGCAGAAGGTTTATTTGAACAAATTATAGCTGATAATTTCCCTAATCTGGAGAAGGAAGCAGACATCCAAGTCCAGGAGGCACAGAGAACTCCCTTCAGAATCAACAAGAAGAGGTCAGCACCATGACATATCATAGTGAAACTGGCAAAATACAAATATAAAGAGAGAATTCTAAAAGCAGCTATGGACAAACAGGCCTTAACCTACAAGGGTATACACATAAAAGTAGTAGCAGACCTGTCCACTAAAACTGGGCAGGTGAGAAGGGAATGACAGGATATATTCAATGTGCTAAATAGGAAAAATATGCACCCAAGAATCCTTTATCTAGCAAGACTGTCATTCACAACAGAAGGAGAGATAAAGGCTTTCCAAGATAAACAAAAACTGGAATTCATGACCATTAAACCAGCCCTTCAGGAGATCCTAAGGGGGACTCTATGAGTGGAAAGCAACAAAGACTACAAAGGACCAGACACATCACCACAAACACAAAAACTACAGATAACACAGTGATGACACTAAATCCTTATTTTTCAGTAATCACTCTGGATGTAAAGGGACTAAATGCCCTCAATCAAAAGACACAGGGTATCGGAATGGATAAAAGACCATGATCCATCTATATACTGTCTATAAGAGATTCATTTTAGACCTGAGGACACCTGCAGATTGAAGGTGAGGGGATGGAGAAACATCTATCATGCTACTGGAAGTCAAAAGAAAGCTGGAGTAGCCATGCTTATATCAGACAAACTAGACTTTAAAGACTGTAACAAGAGATGAAGAAGGGCAGTATATCATAATTATGGGATCTATCCATCAAGAAGAGCTAACAATGGTAAATGTTTATGCCTCCAACTTGGAAAACACAAATGTATAAATCAATTAATCACAAACATAAGCAAACTTACTTATAATAATACTGTAATTGTCGGTGACTTTAATACTCCTCTTAGAGCAATGGACACATCACCTAGGCAGAAAATCAATAAAGAAACAATGACCTTGAATATTACACTGGACCAGATGGATTTGACAGCATCCCAAAGCAGCATAATTCACATTCTTCTCAAGTGCACATTCTCTAAAATAGATCACATACTGGGTCACAAAACCGCTCTCAACAAATATAAAACGACTGAGATCATACCATGCATCTTTTCAGATCACAATGCTATGAAGCTTGAAATCAACCACAAGAAAAAATTTGGAAAGCCACCCTATTAAAGAATGAATGGGTCAACAATGAAATTAAAGAAGTAATTAAATAATATATGGAAGCAAATGAAAATGAAAACATGACAGTCCAAACACTTTGGGATACAAAATCAATGTACAGAAATCGGTTGCATTTCTACCAATAATGAAGCAACAGAAAGAGATATAAAGGAATCAATCCCATTTACAATTACACCAAGAACCATAAAATACCTAGGAATAAACCTAATCAAAGAGGTAAAAGATCTGTACCTGAAAACTATAAAAACTTATGAAGGAAATTGAAGACGATACAAAAAAAAAATGGAAAAACATTCCATACTCAAGAATTGGAAGAAAAATATTGTTAAAATGTCTATATTACCCAAAGCAATCTACACATTCAATGCAATCCTAATCAACATAGCACCAGCATTCTTTTCAGAGCTAGAAGAAATAATACTAAAATTTGTATAGAGCCCCAAAAGACCCCAAATAGCCAAAGTAATACTGAAAAAGAAAACCAAAGAAGGAAGCATCACAATCCTGGACTTTAGCCTGCACTACAAAGCTGTAATCATTAAGACAGTATGGTATTGACACAAAAACAGATGCATACATCAGTGGGACAGAATAGTGAACCCATAAGTGGACCCACAAATGTATGGCCAACTAATCTTTGACAAACCAGGAAAGAGTATCCAATGGAAAAAAGACAGTCTCTTTAGCAAATGGCACTACAAGAACTGGACAGCAACATGCAGAAGAATGTAACTGGACCACTTTCTTATACCATACACGAAAATTAACTTAAGATGGATGAAAGACCTAAATGTCAGTCAGGAAACCATAAAAATCCTAGAGGAGAAAACAGGCAACAATCTCTTTGACTTTGGCCACATCACCTTCTTACTCGACATGTCTCTGAAGGCAAGGAAAATAAAAGCAAAAATGAACTACGGGACCTCATCAACATAAAAAGCTTCTGCACAGCAAAGGAAACAATCAACAAAACTAAAAGGCAACCAACGGAATGGGAAAAGAAATAAGCCATACAGAGAAAGACAGATACCATATGGTTTCACTCTTATGTGGATCTTGAGAAACTTGACAGGAACCCATGGGGGAGGGGAAGGAAAAAAAAAAAAAGAGGTTAGAGTGGGAGAGAGGGAAAGCATAAGAGACTGTTGAGAACTGAGAGCAAACTGAGGGTTGATGGGGGGTGGGAGGGAGGAGAGGGTGGGTGATGGGTATTGAGGAGGGCACCTTTTGGGATGAGCACTGGGTGTTGTATGGAAACCAATTTGACAATAAATTTCATATATAAATAAAAAATAAAAAAATAAAAAATAAATAAAAAAAAAAAAACTAAAAGGCAACCAATGGAATGGGAAAATATATTCGCAAATGACCTATCAGATAAAGAGTTACTACTCAAAATCTATAAAAACTTACCAAACTAAACACCCAAAAAATAAATAATCCAGTGAAGAAATCAGCAAAACACATGAATGGACATATTTCCGAAGAAGACATCAAGATGGCCAACAGACACATGAAAAGATGCTCAATATCACTCATCATTAGTGAAATACAAATCAAAACCACATTAAGATACCACCTCACACCAGTCAGAGTTGCTGACATGAACAACTCAGGCAACAACAGATGTTGGCAAGGATGTGAAGAAAGGCAAACCCTTTTGCACTGTTGGTGGGAATGCAAACTGGTGCAGCCACTCTGGAAAACAGTTTGAAGTTTCCTCAAAAAATTAAATACAGTACTACTCTATGACCCAGCAATAGCACTACTAGGAATTTATCTGAAGGATACAGGAGTGCTGACTCATAGGGGCACATGTACCCCAATGTTTATAGCAGCACTATCAGCAATAGCCAAATTATGGAAAGAGCCTAAATGTTCATCAACTGATGACTGGATAAGGAAGATGTGGTGTGTGCATGTGTGTGTGCACATGCGCGTGTGCGCGCACACACACACACACACACACACACACACACACACACTGGAATACTACTTAACAATGAAAAAGAATAAAATTTTGCCATTTGCAACAACATGGATGGAACTGGAGAGTATTATGCTAAGTGAAATAAGTCAGAGAAAGACAAATATCATATGTTCTCACTCATATGTGGAACTTGAAAAACTTAACTGAAGACCATGGGGGAAGGGAAGGAAAAAAATATATAGTTACTAACTAAGAGAGAGTCAAGACATAAGAGACTCTTAAATACAGAAAACAAACTGTGGGTTGGTGGGGGGGAGGGGAAAATGGATGATGGGCACTGAGGAGGGCACTTGTTGGGATGAGCACTTGGTGCTTATGTAAGTGATGAATCATGGGAATCTACTCCCAAAGCCAAGAGTACACTCTATACACTGTATGTTAGGTAACTTGACAATAAACTATATTTAAAAAAAATAAATCAGGGAGAGGAAATAGAGGGAAAGGGAGAACATAATACACATCTTTTCCCCAGCCTGTCCTCAGGGACTGAATCAGACAGAATGTTACGAGCCCCAGGGCATAAGCAGCACTGCTTGGGAGTTCGGGTGACAAAGACAGAGACAGGGCTCAGGATATGTTTTATATTCTATTGAAGATGGTAGCTCAAGGATTTTTCAGGGCTGAGAATATGAGAAACTGAACACTGGGAAGATAGCATTCATGTGGAGGCACCTCTCTCAGTGATAGTGTCAGGCACTAGCCAGAAGTATCTTTGCAAGAACCCAAAGGAGAACACTGAAGGATTCTGTGAACACATATGAGACATGCTGGGGAATTCTCAGGTAACTCAGGAGGCTTTGAAGGAGAACTAAGATCCCCAATATATGTGGGGATTCTGTCTATATCCCCTATTAGATTGTGATTTCTTGAGAGTAGGGACTGACTGCTTTATTCAATATGGGATTCCTAGAATTCGGCACAAGTTCTGACACATACTGTATGTTCATTACAAAATTATTGACTAAGTGAATCACAGGTGGTATTAGAACTGAAAACTATTTCTTCTAATCCAAGACTCTATCCCTGTACTAAACTGATTCCCAGTTTGCTTTATAAAAAATTTTTGAAGTCAGTGTAGAATTTGTGCTTCTTAAATACATGTGTTCCTCTTGCCTGTATTAGGCCTAAATGTTATTTCACCTACATATACACTCTTCTGCATTGTCCTAGCCTAGCTAATTACCACTTATCCTAAAGGTTAACAAGCATCTACTTGTATGAATTATTTGTAATTGGGAAAAGGGACCTGTTTTGTATGGGTGACTCAGTTCATACAGGTAATTTAAAATGGTGAATTTGTGAACACATAAAAGATAGTAAGTAAAACTTTGAAACATTCTTCTCAGTATGTTTCTAACCGCATCCAGTAAAATACAGTGTTATCTGATAAGAACAGATGGGTTTTCAATCAAATATAATCAATCCCCAGTATAATTTGGTCAGTGCTAAATGATTAAGTTTTGAAATTCTGTACAAGGGTTTTCTCCGTAATGTTCCCAAAACAGCACTATTTGGGAATCAGTCCCTGGTCAATAAATATTACCTCTGTACAGTTATATTACAGAATTATCTGCAAATGTCCCACGTCTCACAGGTTCATTAGATGTTTTACAAATAACAAGCTACATTCACAGTATAACATGGATATAAAGGCTGATACGTATTAAGCATTTTCACATATAATGCTGAATCTGTGTATTGTGCTAAGAAATCAAATCTAATGTCAAAACCTCCCTGTAAGAGGACATGATTTTTCATAGTGATGAGAAAATGCATAGCAACCAAACTAATTTTTTAATTAATTGACTGGGTTTATATATCATTAGATTGTAGATCTAGATTGTAGAATATAAGAGGGTTACACTCTTGCCCCAAAGAGTAAATCATACAAAAGGAGAAAATTGTACAGCTTTCACAACTTATATATCCCTGCTACAGAGTTGCCTACAGAACATCAGGACTCCTGGCTGGCTAAACATATGTCTTCCCAAAGAGATATATTTAAAGATTTATGCAAAAAGCTCTATGGCACCAATAACAAGCTAGACTTTTACATGCCTACTGTCCAGAGGAGTAATAATCTGTGAATATAATGACAGATATTTGTCCTGGCAATCTAATGGGGAGTAAATACCCCAAAGTAAAAATTTTTAAAAATTTAAGTGTCTTTGACTAAAATGAGATAAAATGTTTCCCATTAAAAAAATAATAGAACTAAAAATAGATCATGGGAATAATAGGATTCCTGACACTTTCAGGTAGAGTTGGGTGTCTGATTACCTTATAGAAAAAATATCCCATGTGTTCTACATGTACTCTCTTCACCCTCTGACAATCCATGAGACAACCCTTGTTTTGACAGACTCCCAACCAGAAAGTCAAAAAACTAAGAAATCACTTATAAAGGGAGGTGAATCATCTGAAAACATTTGCATCACACTTCCCACTGAACAAGCCTAAAGAAAGGATCCCAGTAACTTGGAAATAACAATATGTTGGAAGATGCCAAATGAGAGTTCAAGGAGAACTCAATTTGTCTGTACAGATAAGTGCTATAAAATTTGATTCTTACATTCTGCTTAAAACACGTATGTCTATATTTTATTTACAGCAAGGTCCAATGCTTGGGTGAAAGAAGTGTCCCATTTATTTTTGTTTTCCAAATCATATATTTTCATTCTCTAAAGTCTATAGGAATTCCAATTAATCATTCCTTGGGAGGACCTTTCATTTTTCTAGGAGAGTCTTAAGAACTTAGATGTATCACAGAAGTTTCTCAGACTATAACCAACCTTACCTTTTCTGAACATGGTGACTCAGTGCTTCAGACATTGGTTTTCCATTATGTGTCCACTTTGTAATTTTGTCTGCAATGTTTCTCATGTGCTTAGCTTTCTGTCTAGGACAACATGATCCCTATGTTGACTGGTGGTTTTCAATAGTAGCATAATTCTTTTGCAAAGCCCAGTGCTTAGTGACTCACCCTTTCTCATTATCTCATAGCATTCCCTGGGATGGATGTCCAAGAACTTCTGAGATGCTGTGCTCCAATGGACTTGGTCCATGTGCTTCCCTATATGGACCCACAGTCCTCTCTCCCATCCCCCAGGCAGAGCTAATATTAAGTTATGTAGTGTATGAACTGCACAATATAACTCAGCTTAGGTGGTAGGTGGGAGAGCTGAAATACAGCTCTGCTCCTCTGGCTAAGCATTGTGCCTTGGGTCTGGACTACATTTTTTCAGAGAGTGAGACTTTTTCTAATTTACACAGAAACCTTGTGTAGGTCAGTCAGTGGTGTGCCTGACCTCAAGTCTAGCACTTCTGAGCTTAGACCACTCTCCCCTCAACCTCCTTTAGGGTGGATTCCACTCTTAAATAATCCATTTAATTTCCTTAATGACTCTGAAACAAAAAGCTACTATGTCTTTTTTGCTACCACCTATAAGAAGCTACACTTTAGGAATAAAAATCTAGTTGTCCTCCTGAGTGGTTGGGGAAGAGGGAAATGAGGAAAAGCAGGGAAGTCATTTCAAATAAATCTAAACCAAAGCACTGAAACAAAAAGGACAACAGATTAACATCTTACTCTTGCCAAATTCATGTTATTTAATTTAATCCTAATATCTAGGTGATAATTCTCAGTTTACAGGAAAGAAAACTGAGAGATTTTCTCTACAGAGAGATTACCCAATATGCTTAAAGTCAAACACTTAATAAATGGTAGAATCAAGACTTGAACCCAAACATTGTAGTTCCAGAGCCTGTGCAATTAACCACTACACCATAAATATTTTATGACTTACTCTGTCACAAAGGTAATTTGGAAAAATTATTGAAAGAATTTATTCTCTTAAAAAATGTGAAGTAGGTGCAGCCATTTTAGAAGATAATTTGATAGTTCTGTACATAGCTAAACATAATCTTACCATACAGCTCAACACTTACTCCTAGATATTTATCCATCTGGTTTGAAATTTTATACCACACAAAACTCTGCCAAAAAACAGAAATAACTAAGATATCTTTGAATAGGTGAATGGGTAAACAACTGAGGCACATCCTTACAACCAAATATTATTTAGCAATAAAAAGAAATGAGCTATCAAGTAACAAAAAAAACATGAATTTTAAAAAGAATATTGTTAAGTAAAAGAAGTCAGTCTGAAAAAGCTACACACTATGAGACTCCAGTTATAATTGTAATGACATTCTGGAAAAGGAAAAACTATAGAGACACTAAAAATACCAATATATTCAGGGGGTTCAGGGAAAAGAGGGTAGGTTGAAGAGATAAAGCACAGGGAATATTTTAGGGCAGTGAAACTATATGATACAGTAATTGTAGACACATGACTGTCAAAATCCATTCAACTTGAATGGATTTGAATCAGCACAAAGAATGAACCTTAATTTATGCAAATTTAAAAAAAAAATCATTTCAGAAATCAGGGGATTCCAAGAAGGAATGTCAAGAGAATCTAACTGTATTACAAGTGTATGAAACAATCTCACTGAAGGGGTTAGTGAAAAAGATACTGACCTAAGTAAGTGTAGAAATTAATGGAGTCTGTAAGACTAAATGCAAAAGAAATTGCACATAATCAATATATTCTAACTGATGAAGTTGTTTTACACATGCATGGGGTTAACAATTGTGAAACTGCTATACATGTATACTAGAATTTAATATTTAATTAAATGGATGGCTGATGATAGGAGTCAGGTTTCTAACTGTTGGAACAGAAATATACAGATAAGCAAACAGAGAAGCCAAGAATGATTCCTGTAGTTATGGATTACTGTTGGAGACAAAAGAACTCATATTTAGTTTAATATACACACACAGATGGTTACATATATAAGTATTTATAGATACATATTTCTTTGCTCTGTTTCAGTAAAGGACATAAAAGAAATACATCCCGGTAGCATCAAGCACACCTTGCACCCAGACCTTGGCTTCTAATGGCATGCTCCAATTAAAAAACAAATAAACAAACAAACATGGCTACTTAAAGAAATGCTGATTCTAGGACTGGGACAAGGAATATACAAGCTAAGATGAAGCATCTTTTAGTACACAGACACACACACACACACACACACACACACACACACACACACACACACA
>NW_024412376.1:103650239-103699376 GCF_014898765.1 Herpailurus yagouaroundi
ACACACACACACACACACACACACACACACACACACACACACACACAGATTTATGGGGATATGCCAAAGAAGAATGTGAGTTGTCAATGACCAGAGTTTTAACAATTGAGCAACAAAATAAAACAATATTGGGTTATAGCCTGAAGTATAAATGTAATTCAAAGAAGAGTGTGAAAAGATGATTTTCAAGTTGTCATTAATAGCCAGCTTTTACTGCATCCTCTTAAAAACCAGGCAAAGACTGGAAAGTCTAAGATTGTTTGAGAGCTGGTGAGTAGACCTGTTAATATGAAATAGTGACTTTATGCAGGGGACTGATATTTGAAAGGGAACCAAAGCCAAACTATCTTGACCCTTTATGAGAAGGCTGATTAAAATGGACTTTGGTGTAAATCAGAATTAGGGAGACTGAAAAGTCTATAGAGTTAGGTGGTTCAATTAGAAGGCTATTATGGAAAGTCTAGGTGCAAGATAATAAATGCTGATCAAGGATTGTGGCACTAGGACTGGAGAGAGTAAAATGATATTTAGAAGGAAGAGTAATAGATTTAATAGTAAAGAAGAACAAAGATGAATCAAAGATAACTTAAGTGTTTGAATGTAAGTGATATAATAGTGCCATTAACTCAAAAAAATTAATTTAGGAAAAGAATCCATTTGAAAAATCCAGGTAGAATAGAAATGTCTAACTGGAGATGCAAGTTCATAATTCAATCAGTAGTAAAATAACCCTAATAAGCACTTAATAGATGATCGCCAGTGAATGAGTAAATAATTAAATCAGAAGACACACTTTGGAGATAAAGGTTTCACGGTTACCAAAATATAAATAGGACTTGAAATAACAGATTAAATTTATAAGAAATGCCATGTAGACAGAAAAAAAGCAGACTATATTAGGTTAAATGCCAAGAATATGGAAATAACATAGTTAATATTTTCTGAAAACAATGTGATAAAATTAGATGCCAATAATAAAAACCAAGATCACCCAATTCCACCTATCTTAATTGTCAGATGAAAACAGAGGCCACCTGTTTGACTTACTATTTGTACCAAGAAATTATTAATCAGGAAGATAAAGCTGTAAACCAAACATTACTGTTTGCTTCTGTAATTCAAAATTCCAGCAAACTAATTTGTCCAAGCAACTAGTTAACTCACTGGGACAAATAAATTTTGTATCATTATAGCAGAATACTTACAAAGGCAAATATCTTACCTATCGAACAATAGTTTACTTATCAAGACCTTCTTCATGACTCACTTCATTGTATCCACTAATATTAAATCATTATGTTCTGAACTTCGACCAACTCCAATAATTTCCCCACCCTGAAAGACCTACCTTATTATACCACTAGAACCCAGAACTGAAAACCTGTACAAATCCCCTTTGTGATTTCTTCCTTCTAATATAGTACAAAGGTTATATCAAGATGGCGTTCTCTCTTACTGCAGTAGGTCATACAAACTTAGCTTTGCTTTACCATCAGGTTTTCTGGTGGATTTTTAGGAAGTTAATTGACAGTTACAAAATCGGAAAAAATTCTATTTCTGGAAATTTCAAAAAAGAAAATTTAAAAAAATAAGTGTACCTTATGTAAATCACAAGTCAAAGAGGTAACCCAAACCCAAGTTGCAGAATATATATGAATAGAAAATATAAAGACTACAGCAAAACAACTGATCCAAGGAAAATATATACCTTAAAATACTTATGTTAAAAAAAGAAAAAAAACTGTAAAATAAGTCTAAGGAAAGCAAAATGAATGACTTAGTAAAGATAAAAGCATAATGAATTAGAAAACAAAAACAGTAGAATGCATGATGTATTCCAAAGTTAGTCTTTAGGGGGAAAAAAATCAAATGAATATCCAGTAAGTCACAATATTTTATAAGAATTATACTCGTATAAATATTATCAAATTCAACTAAAAGGAATAGAAGTAGTACAAAATAAAAAGAAAGCTTTGGACTTCCAGCCTTTTTCTACAGAAAGCAGGCTAAGAAAGATATCCAAGTTGCAACCATGGACCATTTAATACAGAAAAAGAAGGATGACTTAGAGTATGGGGGCAATAGCTGCAGAGAAAAGCTCACAGAGAGTAGGACTAAACCCTAATCCAGAAACTGGAAAAATGTGCTTACATAAATTTTACAATTGCTCTGGACCAAGACTGCTATGTGCATCATACCTTTTGAACAAGAGTTTCCACTGCAATCATCTGATACTTACGTTACCACTGTACATTGGATGTATGGATGGTAATCTTGTCTCTTTAGTTCAAAAGTCTTTACATCAAGAGGAACTTCAGTAAAGGAATTGTACTAAAGGAACAACACCTGAAAAACCTTACCGACACCTGAACTTGACTTAGGTGATGCAATCCTGCATCTTAAGCCTAAACCTGATGTTATAATGAGATAAGAGGTTTGGGGAGTCTTGGGAGAGTAGAGTGTATTCTACATATGATAAGAGTATAATTAATCTTTGACTAGAGGGAACAATGTCTTCTTATAGAGATATAAGGTCTCTTGACACTGAGAAAGCTTGTGACTCACTTGTAACCAAGAGAACGAAGTTGTGTGACTTCTCAAAGTAGGACAGTGATGCAGCTTTCACTGGATTCTGTCTGGACACTCACTTTTGGAGCCCTAGGTCATGATATATGAAATCTAACAACCCTGAGATGGCCATGTTGTGAAGAATCAATCCAACATCATGTGGAGAGGGTTCCTTTAAAATGGGGATTAAGAGTATATTTATTTTACAGGGAGTCTGGGTGGCTCAGTTGGTTAAGCGTCTGACTTTGGCTCAGGTCATGATCTCATGGTTTGTGAGTTTGAGCCCCATGTCGGGCTCTGTGCTGACAGCTCAGAGCCTGCAGACTGGTTCGGATTCTGTGTCCCCCTCTCTCTCAAAAATAAATAAACATTAAATTTTTTTAAAGAGTATGTTTATTTTAGGGAGCTTTGAGAAATGTATACCATTGTTGAATCATATTGTACATCTGAAACTGATATAATACCATATTACACTTGAATAAAAATAAATAGGAAACTGTAGTAGTAAACAGCAAAATGTTGGTATTTGTTTCATCAAGGTTGCATGCTTAAAGATGCTCTTACAGCATTTGGACAACTTTATTTTTAAATATTTCATAATTTAAAATAAACATTTTAAAAAGGAAACTGTTTCTCCATATCAAATTATTTGTAAAGAGTTGGTATTTTTACTGTGTCTTTACTGGTGTATATAAAATCTAAAAACCATGTGATCTAATTCTAGAAGATACTTCTTTTGTTCATTATTTCCACCAGAATGTTACAGGGATTTGGGGGGAGGTAACACAGAAACACAGGACACCTTAAAAATAAATTATAGAAAGTCCCAGGGATTATATCTTGGAGGCACATGGTCTACTTCCAAAGCTTAGAGTAAAAGTAAATGGATGTTCAAGTTCATAATTTGCCATCTACAAATTTATAACCAAATTTAGTTATGACTTTACAATATAGGTAAATGTGGAAGAGTCATCTCAGCTACTCGGTCATTCATATTGTCATAATCGGCAGGAAATATGGTTCCCTGCCTTCCTGGAAAAAGAGAATCCTCAGAAACATACCAGATTTAGTGTCACTATTCTCACCATTACATGTCATATAATCACTGCCACCCAGCAATTATATAAGATAGCAGAATGTAGAGCTGGAGCAAATCATCAAAACTATATAATTATACAAATAAAATATAACCAGAGAGTGGAATTCTATGTCTAAAATCACCCCTGTACTTTGGAGCAGATCAGTTTGATTCATGTCTTTCTTTAGGGAGAGTAAAATGTCTATCAGAGACCAGCTCAGTTTAGTTCTCTGGATGTAACTAAAAACAGGGCAGAGCAACAAATAAAATAATTGAGTCATCAGGATGCTCAGGCTTTCTGTTTCACAACGCTACTTTAACAAATGTATGAATCCCCACGACAATTGTTTAATCTTAAAAATTATCCTATGCAGGGGCGCCTGAGTGGCGCAGTCGGTTAAGCCTCCGACTTCAGCCAGGTCACGATCTCGCGGTCCGTGAGTTCGAGCCCCGCGTCGGGCTCTGGGCTGATGGCTCAGAGCCTGGGGCCTGTTTCCGATTCTGTGTCTCCCTCTCTCTCTGCCCCTCCCCTGTTCATGCTCTGTCTCTCTCTGTCCCAAAAATAAATAAACGTTGAAAAAAAAAATTAAAAAAAAAAATTATCCTATGCAGTTTTAACATTAAAAGGTACTTGGCCACAGTATACATTTAGCTATGCTAAAACATTAAAATATTTTAAACTGTTTATGATTAACAACCTCACTTCCCTAGAATAAGAAAGGGCTGTATTTTTTTTAATTATGTAATTGTGAAAATTGTGGTGTTTGTCCTCTAGTGCCATATAGTTTCAAGTTGTCGAGAATTGAGGGTATTTGCCAACCGAAGCTGTCACTCTGACTCTATTACACTCTGATGTAAATACTTTAGAAGCTCCAAGTATGGATTGGAGACAGCCAGTCTCCCTTAGCACAAGAACTGCATGTTGGGCAGGAGATTTGCAGCCCTTGTAACTATCAAAACTCCCCAAACTTATCACTCTAACAGTACCTAAAAAGGGATGGCAAATTGTGAAACATATTCACTGTTCTGGATACTCTGCAATATTAACCAAAGAGCACAAATTTTAATCAGCATGGAAAGTATAATGATACAACCCTGCCCAAGTAATTACGGGTCCCAAATGACCCCCAACATTTTAAGCTATAGGGTTGCTTACTTTATGTTCTTTTTTTCTCCTCTCCTGCGGCAAGCAACTTTGCCTTCAAAGTCCACATGCCTTCTTGTCCTTCCAGCAATCTGATTCTAACGTCTTCTGAGGAAAGAGATTTTCCCATATTTCAGGAAATTTAAGGCAATATGGGAATAAGCTGAGAAGTGGAAAATTGGCAAAGAAATTACAATTTTTAACTATACTTTCTGCTTTTAATTATACATACAATGCATAATTCAGACTAACGCAATGCTTTAGAAACCATAATTTCATCTTTTTTTAAAAAACGGTTATAGTTATACTTATTTCCTTTAATCAAATACATGAGATTAGAATGAAACTTTTATAGAGTTAATCATTTGACTCCTCCCTGCTGTAGAGATTGATAAATGAATAAAATATTTAAATCTTAAATGTATTGTCTCCTTCATGTTAATAAAAGATTTTATCAGTAATCTGATGATGATACATTGGTAGAGACCATCTGCCATTAAAGTGTCATTGCCAAGAGGAGAGAGGTGGTATATTAATTTGTGCTATACAATAAATGCCTTTCTCAGCTTGGTTTCCTCAGTGGATGCTCTTAAGGGATGACACTTACAGAACTCAGTGCAATGCAGCAGAACTCCTATCCAAAGTTCACAGTCAAGCAGATGAGGGAGATCAGAGGTGACACAGCTGGCCAGCCCCTCTGGAGCTGACTGCCTGCCCAGTTTGCCTCTGTTACAGGCAGAAGGGCCTTCCAGCATTGATGTAAAAATAAGACATAAGTGAGGGAGGGAACAGGGGAGAGGTTGTATTAACATGCAGGGAAAAGAACTGAGAAGGAAAATGGCCAAACAAATGCTTCATGTCAGACAGAATATTTCTCTACAATAAGTACTTCTTAATCAAAGGACTTCAGACTATGACATCTTTAGCTACACAACTAGTGATTCAAACTTCATTCCAGCCTAATAGTGGAAAGAAGAGATCATTAAACATCACTGAAACTTATCAATGACCTAAGTGTTGTTATTTTTTAACTTATTATAGATACACATGTAATTATCACACAAATACAATGTACCATTGCTTGAATTCCCTTCTCTTACTTATGATCCACTCAAAGATTGATATATATTCTTCAAATTTAATC
Organism: Herpailurus yagouaroundi; assembly: GCF_014898765.1. NCBI lineage: Eukaryota > Metazoa > Chordata > Mammalia > Carnivora > Felidae > Herpailurus > Herpailurus yagouaroundi. The sequence goes on from NW_024412376.1 coordinate 103,656,174, forward strand.
TTAATATCTCTCCTCCAAGTCCATGGGTTGAATTCCTGTTAGTATAGTTGCATTAAATTACCAGACTACATTAATTTAAAATATCTGTGGAAAATAATACCACTCTAAAACTAAACAACTAAAAAAGTTTCAAATAAGCCTAACTAAATAGTCAATAGAGATCCATTTTCTGTAAATGTTCTGTAATTAGAATTGAAGCAAACTTTGAAAGGTTTCTAGTGTGAAACTACTATTTACATTTGGGAAATAGTGACCATGCTAAGGAAAATGGTGGGATAACAGAGAGAAAGGAGAGACAAGAAAGATCTAGGAGCTGTGATCTTATTAGTGACTGATCATCACTAATGTTAATATATGACTACTGAAGTATTAGACAAAACATAAGTTAAATTTCCTCCAAAAATATACAACTGTCAAGAGTTGTATGTTTGGATGTTAATAGGCTATAAGGAAATAATGTTCAATGAAACTTTGAGCTCAATAAAGTATATTCTTCAGTTCCAAGTAAACCAAGGGAATAAAACAGAAAATTCAGAACTCAGATAAAATAAACTTTAGAGAAAATATTTAATTTCACAGGTAAATTCTACCAAAAATTTGAAGAAGGGCTAATACATACTCTTTTCAAACTATTCCAAAAAACAGAAATGGAAGGAAAAGTTCCAAACTCATTCTACAAGGCCAGCAATACCCTGATTCCAAAACCAGACAAAGATGCCACTAAAGAAGAGACCCATAGGCCAATATCCCTGATGAACATGCTTGCAAAAATTCTCAACAAAATACTAGCAAATAAATCTAATAGTACATTAAAAGAATCCTTCACCACAATCAAGTGGAATTTATTCCTGGGCTGCAAGGGTGGTTCAATATTTTCAAATCACTCAATATGATATAACACATTAATAAAAAGAAAGGATAAGAACCATACGATCCTCTCAATAGATGCAGAAAAAGCATTTGACAAAGTACAACACCTATTCATGATAAAAACCCTCAAAAAAGTAGGGATAGAAGGAATATACTGCAACATAATAAAGGCCATATATGAAAACCCCCTGGCGAGTAACATACTCAATGGGGGAAAACTGACAGCTTTTCCTCTACAGTCAGGAACAAGACAGGGATGTTCACTTTCACCAGTTGTTTAACATAGAACTGGAAGTCTTACCCGCAGCAATAAGACAACAACAACAAAAATAAAAGGCATCAAAATTGGCAAGGAACAAGTGAAACTTTCATTATTTACAGATGACATGATACTCTAGATAGAAAACCTAAAAGACTCCGCCAAAAAATTGCTAAAACTGAATTCAGTAAAGTCTCAGGATACAAAATCAACATACTGAAATCTGTTGCATTCTATACACCAATAATGAAGCATCAGAAAGAGAAATCAAGGAATAGATCCCATTTACAATTGCACCAAAACCATAAGATACCTAGGAATAAACCTAACCAAAGAGGTAAAAAATCTGGATTCTACAAACTATAAAACACTGATAAAAGAAACTGAAGATGACACAAAGGAATGGGAAAACATTGAATGTTCATGGATTGGAAAAAAATATTGCTAAATGTCTATACTACACAAAGCAATCTATACATTTAATGCAATCCCCTTCAAAATACCAGCAGCATTTTTCACAGAGCTAGAATAAACAATCCTAAACACATGGAAACACAAAAGGCCCTAATATGGAAACACAAAAGGCCCTAATATGGAAACACAAAAGGCCCTAATAGCCACAGCAACCTTGAAAAAGAAAAGCAAAGCTGGAGGCATCACAATTCCAGACTTCAAGTTATATTACAAAACTGTAGTGATCAAAGAATATGGTACTGGCATAAAAACAGACACATAGGTCAATGGAACAGAACAAAAACCCAGAAATGAACCCACAGCTATATGGTCAACTAATCTTTGAAAAAGCAGGAAAGAATATCCAATGGAAAAAAAGCCAGTCTCTTCAACAAATGGTGTTGCAACACTGGACAGCAACATGCAAAAGAATGAAACCGGACCACTTTCTTACACTGCACACAAAAATAAATTTAAAACGAATGAAACCTAAATGTGAGACATGAAACCATTTAAATGCTACAGGATAACACAGGTGGTAACCTCTTGACATTAGCCGTAGCAACTTCTTTCTAGATATATCTCCTGAGGCAAGGGATACAAGGGATACAAAAGGGATACAAAATAAACAATTGGGACTTCATCAAAATAAAACGCTTATGTAGAGCAAAAGAAACAATCAACAAAACTAAAAGGCAACCTATGGAATGGGAGAAGATATTTGCAAAATGACATACCCGATAAAGGGTTAGCATCTAAAATCTGTAAAGAACTTATCAAACTGAACACTCAAAAGACAAAAATTCTGTTTAAAAAAGGGCAGAAGACATGAATAGACATTTTTCCAAAGAAGACATCCAGATGGCTAACAGACACATTAAAAGATGCCCAGCGTCACTCATCATCAGGGAAATACAAAACTACAATAAGATATCACCTCATAACAAGTCATAATGATTGAAATTAACAACACAGGAAACAACAGGTGTTGGCAAGGACATGGAGTGAAAAGGAACACTTGTGCACTGTTGGTGCGAATGCAAACTGCTGCAGCCAATGTGGAAAACAGTAGGGAGGTTCCTCAAAAAGTTAAAAATAGAACTATCCTATGACCCAGCAATTGCACTACTAGGTGTTTACTACCAAAGGACACAGAAATACAGATTTGAAGGGGTACTTGCACCCCAATGTTTATAGCAGCATTATCAACAATAGCCAAATTATGCAAAGAGCCCAAATGTCCATTGACTGATGGATAAAGAAGTGGTATATATATACATACATACACATTTACATGCAATGGAATATTACTCAGCCATAAAAAAGAATTAACCTTGTCATTTGCAATGACATGGATGGAGCTAGAGAGTATTAGGCTAACTGAAATAAGTCAGTCAGAGAAACACAAATACCGTACAATTTCACTCATATGTGGAATTTAAGAAACAAACCAGATGCACATAGAGGAAAAAAAAGAGAGGCAAACCAGGAAACAGACTCTTAACTATAGAGAACAAACTGAGGGTTACTGAGTAGGGGGATGAATTAAACAGGTGATGGGTTTAGGAGGGATTTGTATGGTCGAGCATTGAGTGTGGGATGTAAGTGACAAATCACTAAATTTTATTCCTGAAACTAATATTATGCTTTATGTTAACTAACTAGAATTTAAATTAAAATGTGAAAAATAATAAATAAAATAGTTAATATTTCTTTATTGAAATTTTTGTATAAAAAATTTTGAATAATATTGCCAATATTCAGTCAAAATCAAGTAGCGTATTATTTGATGTACTTTTTGTTTATAACTATTTGGCATTTTTAGGGATTTAAGTAGGGATGGAAAATCGCAACTGCCCACTCTTTCATTCTAACCCAGAACCCATAAACCACTAATCATTAAAAGTTTTAAAAATCATTTTATTGACAATTCTTTATATCATTTATAAAACCTTCATTCTTTGAATACACCAAATTCCTATATAAATTAAGACTGCAGCACGAAATATAGTTAGATATCCAAATAAATTGTGTGGCGTAGCCTTATAGGAAAATATTAAAATTTGAACCCTCAGTTCTTATTTTAGACTTCTCCCTAGATTAATATATACCCCTACAGTTGTAAAATATTTCGGGAGCTTTTCCACTTTCATTCTCTAACCTATCACTTCCTCTCTTCCCAGTGGAAGTCTGCACTTTTTAAAAAAGGCAACCAACATAAATGATATATGATCATAAGTAAATTAAGTGATTTTACAAGCAGCACATAGAAAGTACTTTTTACCTACACACTTGTCAGGCATTACATTCAGGACAGATGGCTTCTTTAGGCCTGGTCTCCTTGGGGAAACTATAGAATGTTGGATTAGAATTCTGGATACCCATTCTTGTATATGAAAAAAACACATACACATAAAAATGGTCTACAGCTTTAACTGAAGCACACGTGTCTCATACTGTCTCACACAGTTATTCTCCTAGCCATATGTCTTGTGTCAACATGGATTATTTATATTAAAAAGGATATTTAAAATGTAAGATTCATCAGAATGATGCAAAAAGATAAAATGCATTCAGGTTTCAAAGAGTTTCATGTTTAACAAGATGTTTTTAAAGGAAACAATGGTGTCTTGATATATTGCTTTATCAGTGAACTAAAATGAAAAAAGAATTCTTACCTGTGTCGTCCCCAGAATATCCCTATAGCTAGGGTAAAGCCATTTTTCTTGCTATTTCCTTACAAGAAAAAGATATGTCAAGGCCTTTTCTCTGAGCAGGAATATTGGGAAATAGAAAAAGACAAAGGACCAAACAGAAGCTACTGAGAAGGTTGAGCATCACGTAGGCGTAAGGGCCTACCATGTTGAAACCAGCTTTTTGGCTGGATGTCAGTAGCTTTTTGGCACAAGAATATTTTCAGGATGAGTTAGATGACAATAATTAAAAATACTGTCCTAAATAAATCCCATGCTAAATAATATATTTTTAATAGTGATTCTCATATTAATAAATGACATGGGGGTGCCTGGGTGGCTCAGTCGGTTGTGTCCGGCTTCAGCTCAGGTCATGATCTCACAGTTTGTGGGTTCGAGCCCCACATCAGGCTCTGTGCTGACAGCTTAGAGCCTGGAGCCTGCTTCTGATTCTGTGTCTCCCTCTCTCTCTGCTCCTCCCCTGCTCATGCTCTCTCTCTCTCTCTCTCTCTCTTTCTCTCCTTCAAAAATAAATAAAAACATTAAAAAATTTAAAAAAAATAAATGACATGTATTAACATTAGTAAAATTATTTTTAAAATAGTAACTATTTTAAAAATAAGAAATTACATTATGATATTTGCATTAGTAAAAATGCAATGTGGTATGATAGGGAAAGAAACCATAAAAAACATTAGAATAATGTTACCAGGAAATGTGCAGAACTTTTGTGAAGACAGAGGAGTTATAGAAGTTGGTACAGATACAAGAAGATAATTGGTATTTTCCTAAACAGGAAGACTGAGACTACAAAGTGGTTAATTCTACTCAAAGCAATCTATGCAATTAATGTGTTCCTGGTCAAAATGCCAATGAGATTTATGTATTTTTTTTTTACAAAGATGACAAAATTATGTTAAAGACCAAAATTTAAAACTATTGAAAAGAAAGTGTGATGAAGATTTAATAAGCTCACCAAGTGCTAAAAGATGATAAAGTCATAATAACAATAAAGTTAATGTGATACTGACATAGGAAATTGATGAAATAAAGTAAATTGATGAAATAAAGGCTGAGAAGTATTCTGTGCATGTGGGAAATGTGGCAATAGAAACAGTGAGGAATTGCTAAGCAATGGTTTTGCAATCAAATATAAGCAAGGTGTGAAAACTTATTGAGATATTATTTCATGTAACAGACAATTTAATTAAATTTTAGGTGATATTAACGAATAAAAAACCCCAAAATATTTGTATAGAAGAAATATAAGCTAGTATTTAACTCTCCACGGGAAAGAATTCCAAGCATAACAGAGTAGAAGACAATGAAAGATATATCTTGGTTTAACTACATAGAAATGAAAGTATTCTATGATAAACACATCATATTAAAAGTCAACAGGAACACAAAACTGGGGAAATACAACAGGGTAAAAAATTTCCTATATGCAATGCAGCAGGCAAATGCAGAAAAAAAAAAAAAGAGAGAGAAAAAACCAGCAACGAGCACTTTAAACTATGTATTTATTAGAAAGCTATCAGGAAAAAAAAAAGTTAATCTCCTTATCAAAAATGCAAATATATTTGGGTGTCTAGGTGGCTCAGTTGGTTGAGCATCTGATTTCAGCTCAGGTCATGATCCAGGGTCACAGGATCGAGCCCTACATCAGACTCCATACTAAGCCTGATGAAAAGGTATTTTGAAAATGAAAAGGTATTTTGTTCAGAGTGAAATGGTAAAATTTTTCTGGAGAATAGTTTGACAACCCACCTCAAGAGCCTTAGAAATATCTTTATCTTCTCACTCCTAATTTTATTTCTAAGAATAAAAAATTGATTATATAGAAACAAAAATTTGTTCACATGGATATTCAGTGTAGTATTAGTTGTGGAAAAATAGACACGTTACATGTCTACTAAAAAAGTATGTAAATACATTTTTATTTTTTAAAGTGGAAAATATGCTGTCATTATAAATAGAATCTCAAAAATAATTACATGAGGGGTGCTTGCGTGGCTCAGTTGGTTAAGCATCTGACTCTTGATCTGGGCTCAGGTAATGATTTCACGGTTCGTGGGTTCAAGCTCCACATCAGGCTCTGTACTGACAGTGTGGAGCCCGCTTGGGATTCTCTGTCTCCCTCTCTCTCTTTCCCACCCTCTCTCTCTCTCTTTCTCTCTCAAAAATAAATATTTTAAAAAATAATTATATGAAAAAGTGTTTAGGGTAGAATGTTAAGCCAAAAACAGACATAAAATGAATACATATAATCTCAATCTTACGGCAATATGTCAAAGATCAACAATGAGCATTTGTGAGTGATGATTATTTTCTCCTTTCTTATACTCTCCTGAATTGTGTTCAATGAACAAATATTACTTATATCATCAGAAGTAAAAGTATTGCAAAGAAGAGTTAGCTCCCTATTTCAGTGATGGCCCACTATTCTACCCTAGTTACCCAGGCTTGAAATTTCAAATTATCAATTCATCTTCCCTATCCCTCACCTCTCCCTTCCCAAGTCATCAATATTCAGGATTTAATCTTGAAAACTCATGCATTCAATCTCCAGATATTTACTGATACCTACAATGTTCCTGAATTGTTATAGTGCTGGAGATTACAGTAGTTGCTAACCAAACAGAGAAAAATCCCTTTCCTCAAAGAGGACATTCTAAGTGGAAGAGACAGATTAATGGGGAAAACAGTAATATACATAGCTTGTTAGATGGTAATAAATTCTGTGGAAAAGAATACAACAGAATCAATGGGATTTGGATATGAGTTGGCTAGATAAGGGGTATGAGACAGAGTCAATAACAACATCCTATGATAAATATACCTTATTATTCCCACTCACATTAATATTGGCATTCAAAATATATTATAAATTTAGCCTTCTCAGTTCCTCTGTTACAACATCTCTAGAGTGATCTTAAATTGCATTGCGTTTCTTTTTTTATTTTGCACTATTTAATATACACGTGACATTTTAATATATATTTTACATATATTCTGTATTTCTGAATATAAATTTTTATACAATAATTTATATAAAACTTATAAAGAAAATAATATGACAAATGCTTCAAAACCCAGTGCCCCGAATTAATTATCGCTAATACCATTCCATATTTGTTTCAAGGAATATAGCAATATAGATAAAGTTAAGGCCTGCTTAATTCCCTTCACATTCCCATTCTTTTCTTTCTCTCTCATAGGTGACCACTATCTCCATTATGTTGTACCAGCATTCTTTTTTTTCTGACTATATTACACGTGAAACAATAAAAGGTATACATTATAATATATTTGATGTTTAACACAAATAATATAGCACGCACATTGTTCTGAGATTAGTTTTTTTCAAATTCAACACTGAGGATTGGGGTTTTTTAAAGAGATATTTGACATATAAAGCTAATTCATCTACTTGGTTTCTATTTAATTAATTTCTGCCATTTTCCTTACAATTTAGCCCCTTCAACTCCCTTGGAAATTATTCTATTTTCCCTTGCTTTACTTCCTGGATCAAAACCTGAGCTTATTTATTTTCAGTCTTTTTTGGATTTTAAGAAATAAACATAAGGCTATAAATTTACAAGTACTTTATTAGCTTCAAACCACAAATTAGATACATGGTATTTTCAGTCTTATTAGATGCACTGGATTTTTTTCACTAACCTATTGGTTATTCAGGAGTGACAGTGGTTATTTTGTTTTTAATAAATGTTCCATGTAGGCTTAAAACCAGTGTATATTCTATATATGGTGCAGTTTTGTTGTTGTTGTTGCTTCTATATTCTGTATTCTTTCTTACTTTTTTCCCCAACCTATCAATTTCTAAAACAGGTTTGTTGAAATCTCCCATTATTATTGTCACTTCTTTCATTTCAAATTTCTATTCTATTAGCTGTTGTTTTGCAAATTTTGAGTTTACCTGTTAGGTACTTGGAGACATATGAATTCCCAATTATTATATTTTTATTGTGGATTTTCTTTTCATCATTATGTTACATTTTTAATAAGTCCAAGAGCTGTACAGCTTGTGTTTTGTTGATATAATACTCTTTTGTTGATATGATATTGCCTTAATTTTCTTTTCCATAGTGTAATTTTTCCTCCTCTTCATTCAATAATTTTTTGTCTTGGTTGTATCTTTTGTAAATAACTTAGATTTTACTATTTCAATAAATCTTATAGCTTTTACTTTAATTAGGTGAGTCCTTCAGACTCAGACTGAATTATACCACTGGCTTTTCTGGTTCTCCAGTATCCACAGCAGAACATAGGACTTAGCCTCCATAACCGAGTAAGTCAATTCCTATAATAAATCTCCTCATATATATCCACATATATATCCTAGTAGTTGCATTTCTCTGAAGAAACCTGGCTAACGCAGATTTTGGTACAGAAGTTTATTTCTTACAGTTCTGGAGGCTGGAAGTCTGAAATCAGCATGTTAGCATGGTCAAGTGAGGGCCCTCTTCTGGGCTGTAGACTTCTTATTATATACTTACATTGGCAGAAGGCCCAAGGAAGCTCTCTGAGATCTCTTACATATAAGGGTATCCCATTCATGAGTGCTCTATCCCTGTGACCTAATTACTTCCCAAAGGCCCCATCTTGTAACCTTGGGCGTTAGAATTTCAACATACTCATTTTAAGGGGATATCTTCAGACCATAGCAAATTATTTATAGGAAAAAGCCAAATAAATAGCTTTTGTCAGTAAATGTTGGATTAAGTATGTTGGAAACATTATGTACATATTTTAGAAAATTAATCCAGAAGTCACAATAGGCAGTTACCACAATTATGAAGAGACACTAAAGTTCTATATTTAAAAATCACACACTAGCATATTGATAAAAATCACATACTGGTTTATAAAATTTCCATGTAAATGTTATATATGTCACTTCTACTCTCATATTATTAGCTAAAGAAAATCAGATGATTATGCTCATCTAAAATGGACAGGGAAGTATAATTTTATGTGCCCAGAAGTAAAAGAGGGGGACATATTTAGTGAAAAGCAAAATAACTACTTCTGTTCTACCCTCTGGTCATCAAACAAATATGGCCATTCAGATGATCAGAAGAAGATCTAGAGATTTTGTAGGTCCCATTCTGTAAACTAGGAAGTGTTTCTGGACTAGGCTCCAATCCTGCTCAAATAGAGGGTCTCCCCAACCCACTGCTCCCTGTGACTTTTGCTTATATACGCTGGTAGGTGTTTCCTTTTCAATCATTCTACTAGGCCACATATAAAGTAATTGGACAATATTCCCTCCTTGGAATTTGAGATAGTTTTTCAGATGGTTCCTGAAAACTGGAGAGAGCAAGGCTAATTTTAGGTATCAAATAGTCATAGATTTTTTAGTCAAATTTTATGTGGTTTTGTCTATATAATCAACAATTTAGTAGGAACTCAGTTCAACTTGTTGCATTACATGTGAGCAATTGATGTCAGCTTTAAGACAATTTTTCCATGCCAACTTTTCCCCTTTTCTACATAGACACTGTGGCCATTAACAATTGTTTTCTCCATTTCTCTAATCCCTGCTTCTTGACTAGTTCTAATGCTAATATCAGGCCCAGATGAAAAGGATTTGAATCTTTCTAATTATTCCCAGATTTTACCCATCCCATATCAATTCTGTTACAGATTAGATTGCAATAGTTATTATTAATAGGTTATTATTAATATTAATAGCAATTATTTGAGGTTATTAATAAGTTACTTGCAATAGTTATTGTTTTTGTTTTTGTTGCTGTTGTTATTGTTGATGATGATGGTATGGGAACCTCACTTATAAAGCAGAGGCCCTGACCTGACTCTCCTGTGTAATTCCATGATTCCTGTATGTATACTCAGCTACTCTTTATTACCTTTTGTATCCTTCAAGATGAAAACCACTACTGGGGCACCTGGGTGGCTCTGTCGGTTAAGCATCCAACTTCGGCTCAGGTCATGATCTCATGTTTGTGAGTTTGAGCCCTGCATTGGACTCTGTGATGACAGTTCAGGGCCTGGATCCTGCTTCGGATTCTGGGTCTCCCTCTCTCTGTCTGCCCCTCCCCCACTTGTGCTCTGTCTCTCTCTCTCAAAAATTAATTAATTAGTTATTTAGTTATTTAATTAATGTTAAAACAATTTTAAATAAAAAAAGATGTAAACCACTACTGTCCAGACCATAAATCTCTCCTCAGTATCTGTAGTAAGTTGTGAGTAGAATCAAGTTAAACATGATATAACTGTGTCTGAAAGATTAAATTTTCAAGTCAATTCTAACTGTCACAAAATCTACCACTGGTAATAGTTTTATTTCAGTGGTCCAATCTTATCATAAGTACATCTGTAAGACTTTTTTTTCTTTCAAGATTTTATTTAAATTCAAGTTAGTTGACATACAGTGTCTTATTGGTTTCAAGAGTAGATTTTAGTAATTCATCACATATATATAACACCCAGTGCTCATCACAAGTGCCCTCTTTAACGCCCTAATATAACTGTTTAAAAGGGAAAAAGTAAAGCAACAAAACAAACCCACAAACCATGGAAACTGATGTCTATAATACTTGAACAGATGATTAAAAGATAGTTACTTCCAGATAGTTGGTTCAAGGCTTATCTGCTCAATAAGGGCTCACATTCACCCCATTTCTTTCTTTTTTTTTTCTGACACATACTTTATAGTCTACAAAATTTACATTTTAAAGTATATAATTTAAAAAATAAAGTATACAATTCAGTGGTTTTTAATATATTTGCAAATATGTACAACCAACACCCCTATCTAATTTTAGAATATTTTCATAACCCAAAACAAATCCCATACACTCTAGCACTTATAGACTATTTCCCCTCTTCCTAATTCTGGCAACCATTAATCTATTTTGTTTACAAGGATTCCCCTTTTGTGGACTATGCATAAAAATGAAATCATACAATGTATGACCTTTTGTGTCTGACTTCCTTCACTTAGCATAAAGTTTTCAAAATCTATTCATGTTGTAACATGAATCAGGATTTCATTCACTTTTATGGCTGAATAATATTCCATTGTATGAATATACTACATTTTGTTTTTATATTCATCAGTTGGTGAACATTTGGGTTAGTTCCAATTTTTGGCTAGTATGAATAATCCACTATTTTTATATGATTATTGGTGAGTTTGAACATCCTTGGATGATTTGTCCTTGGTCTGCATCTATTCTTTCCTTAGCTGACCTCTGTTGATGTTTCATCTGAGAAGTTTGAGGTTGTCTTATTGTTACAACTGTGCTAGGGGCGCCTAGGTGGCTCAGTTAGTTTAAGCATCTGACTTTGAACCAGGCCATGATCTCACAGTTCTCGAGTTTGAGCCCTGCATCAGGCTCTGTGCTGACAGCTCAGAACCTGGAGCCTGCTTTGGATTCTGTGTCTCCCTCTCCCTTTGCCCCTCCCCCATCATGCTCTGTCTCTCTCTCTCTCTCTCTCTCAAAAACATAAACATTAAAAAAATTTAAAAATAGTAATAACTGCGCTAGAGTAGTGAGACAGAACTTACCTTTACTGATTCTTACTATATTCTCCCCCTTCTCCACACCTATGTGACAATAACTTGCCTTATAAATAAGATATTTATGAATAAGATAAATAAGACTTTGATGGACTTGGAGTTCATTAATTGTTACTAAAAAGCTGTTTTACACACACACACACACACACACACACACACACACACATTTTTAAATTGTTTTTATTACAACTGGGGTCTACTTAGTAACTAACCTATAAGTCATAGTGCTTACCACCAGACACACACATGTGCATTCATAAAAGCATATCAGAGACACAGTTCAATTGTCGTCTAAATTTCCTTTGACTTTTATGACCAGACCCCAGCAACAGTTCACATAAAAGCCTTTTATTCTTCATGAAGGAAATGTTTTTTTATACAATTATTATGACCGTTTTTGTTTTAACATCTCTTATCATAATTTTTTAAAATATTATATACTCATTTTCAGTAATTATGTGATTAGTGCTATTATTTGACTTGCAAATGCTGCCTAACTGTTTTTTAATCATGAAGAAGGAGGAGGAGGAAGATCAAGGAATGGGAGAAGAAAAGATGGGGAGAGAGGGAGGGATGGAAGAAATCAATCAAATAAATAAATAAGAGTAAACATATCCACTCTTGAGAGAGCCAAAGCATAAGAGACTCTTAAAAACTGAGAACAAACTGGGGGTTGATGGGGGGTGGGAGGGAGGGGAGGGTGGGTGATGGGTATTGAGGAGGGCACCTTTTGGGATGAGCACTGGGTGTTGTATGGAAACCAGTTTGACAATAAATTTCATATATTGAAAAAAATAAAAAATTAAAAAAAACATATCCACTCTTTTTTTTTTTCAATACAGTTCTGAAAAACATTTATAATGGAAACTATCAGAGTGAGACTACTTTTAGATTCCTGTTAATTTTTTTAAGTTTATTTATTTTGAGAGAGAGAGAGAGAGAGAACATGAGTAGGGGAGGGGCAAGAAAGAAAGAATCCCAAGCAGGCTCTGTGCTCTCAGCTCAGAGCCCAACCTGGGGCTCGAACTCACGAACCGTGAGATCATGACCTGAGTGGAAAAGTAAGAGTTGGACGCTTAACCAAATGAGCCACCCTGATTCCTGATCATGTTTTTATAAGGACCATGGAAGCACATTTTGTTATGTACACATTTTATTCGTTAGTGCATAAAGCTTTGGCCCCTGGTTGAATTAACCTTACTTCAAAGTAACTAAAAGTTATACTTAATTTCCACAATTGTCAAGAGGACATGATGCATAGGACTAGATCAGCAACCAGAGTTCTAGATTAGTAGCTGTGTGAATCTTGAAATAAGAATAAACTGGGTGATAGTTTTAAGACTTTCTTCTTTTAATTTTGAAACAGAATAAGGAAATATGTAAAAAGATACCGAAAAATCAAGTCTTCATATTGAATATAATCTTTAGATTGGCTGGATGTTATAATTGTCATTGTTAGTAAGGCACATTCATTAGATGCTTTGAAGGTGTTGCAGTATAGTTATTACTAATGTCACAGAAAAATAATCCAGTATACAGATTTTACATGGTTTAAAAAATAGACTTTGATTCACATGATAAGTTCTTTCTTCACATTGTATAGTTTTATGAATAATTTTTGTCATTATTGCAGTTCTGTTATAAAATACCTACCAATGTAACACAGGTAGAAATATTGTCAGTAAAAAGTCCTTAATGATAAAGGATTTTATCATGAATCTTGCAAATTCAAGATGAATGATGTTTAACTGTATTAATTGCTAATAAATCAGATTTGTTCATTAGGTTATCTGAATCCACAAGGCTTCTCTGATAGCAGCAAGCTATGACTTTGCACTTTGACTAAAATTCCTAAGAAAAAAACTGAGTAAGCTTTTTATCTATTTTACTTTAGCCAGCCTCATGTGTCAATAGCCATACTCACAGCTCTTCTTAGTCCTATTTTATGACATTGCTATATTTCTTTGTGTTACCATATTCTTTCAACTTAATTATTGGTATTTGCAGGGGAAGCTACACCCCTTAATCATTTTGTGCATTTATAATGATTAAAGAGTATTGCATTCTCAGTTGGAAGTTTATTCTGAGACATCTTATTCAAAGGTTCTAAAGAATTAAAACCATATACCTTAATTTTATTGTCACTAAACTGAGTTTTAGTCAGCCTTTGTGACTCAAAATCCTTCTCGGTTTTATGTTTTACTAATAGGACTTCAGAAACAGTTGCTCTTCAATTCTACAATACCTTGAGTTCATGCACTCCCATTCATTTCTACTTCCAAGAAAATTCAGAAAAGACATGAAATATGTCTATTTCATATAACTGCTCCTCATATGCAGACACCATCAGCCGACACATGCTAACAAGGCTCTGTTTTTTTAACCTCCTACCCTAGAGCTACAAGTTCATTAGATACATTGTCTTGTTTTCACATCTTCATAAACAATTTTACCAAATATTTTGACACCACGTAACATCGAGTGCCATCCTTCCAGCATCCAGAAATAGTTTCTTCACGGTCTCTCACCAGAAAGCTAAGCCAGTGTCACATATTTTAGACCTTATGACATCTCCCTTGGGTAACAATGTGTGTCTCTGTCAGAATAAGCTGGAATATACCACAGTAACAAACAAAAATCTCATGGCTTATCACCCAAACGTCTATGTCATGTCCAATGTTAGTCAGCAATGGCTGTGTTTATCATAGTCTCTTAAGGACCCAGAATAACAGAGATTTATTCTTGACATATACTTTTAAGATTTCTGCAACAAGGAAAAAGTAGTATGGCAACACACGTGCAGGTTCTTAAGGTTTTCACAAGGAAATGATATACATCACTAGCCTAGAGCAAGTTATGTGGTCAGCTAAGTGCTTTGTTAATATACAAGCAGAAAGAAGGGAGCTAGAAATATTTGGTAATTAACAATAATTTCTACAGGCATTTGAAAGGGGGGCAGCATTCAATAACTGTTTCCTTTTATTATTATTGTAATCTTGCTAAAGTTTGTAATACAAATGATGTTAATCTAAACGAGGTGAAAGTGCAAAAACAATACTGAATTCCTCAAAAAAGGCATGTATATCCAGTGTAAGATGCTAAAGTGATTAACTTGAATTGTCAGATCAAATCACAAATTCAAAACAATGAACATAAAACTTAATCTCAAGGGTTTCTAGAATTATTAATATGTCCTTATATCTCTGTCTGAAATATAATGATAATTAACAACAAAATATATCAAATATTTGCTGAACAAAGATGAGGTGGGCTGTTTCTATATAATTCTTTCAAATACTTTTTATTTAGAAAATCTTCAGAAAATATATTACTTTTTACACAGCATTCAATCAGTAACTTAATCACAAATATATAGGCATATTCTTTAATGCTTTCATAAATAAAATACTGTACAAGGTAGTAATTGCTCATATATATCTTTTATATACTTCTGTGATTATAATTCACACACAAAGCAAAGTGCACAAGTAACTAATCTCGAATTTTTGAGGGCTCTTCGTTGTGTCATCTTTAATGGATGTTAGTGGCAATAAATCATTTGCCTATTTCAACTACTGGATTTCAAAACAATGAGGCATACCATACCTACCTGAAGCAAACAAATACTAAAAATCCTTTTAAAAATCATACATTACTCTATCTTACCAGTCTCGCTTGAAAAATATTTTGAAATTCTAAAAAATTACGATTAAAGAGCAGGACCCCTGTATCTTAATTGTATACCTGAAACTAATACTACATTGTAAGTTAACTAGGTGGAATTTAAATAAACATTTAAAAAATAAATACATTAAAACCGTTTTTAATTATTTTAAAAGATACATATATCTTAAATTTAAAAAACTTTTAAATAAACAGAAAACAATGTTTAATCAAGGGAAAGACTTCAAGCAATAGCATTTAATATCCTTCAAAAACAAAAGAGATAAAATGTGGATATTACATATCTAGCCAATGAGTGTAAAAGAAATAAAATATCTATACCTTTTTAAACAGTCTCATTATAAAATTTATATCAAATATAAATATAAATACTCTGGTTTAGGAAATTTAAGTGAAGTGACCTGTCTTCATCTATTGTAATTAGAGTAACTTGGAGAAAGGTAGAATAAGTGTAGATATTTTAGTTGACATTGCCAAGGCCCTAGAGTTTGTTTTCCCGGAATGCAAAGTCCATGCTCACAAGAAGTTTATATCTATCTTGATGAATAAATGAGAGCTAGAAATGCAACCAAGAATAAAAATAAAAATAAGAAGCTACATATAAATATATTTGAAATAAATAGTAGAAAACTAAATATTGTAGAGAAAATGTTAGAGAAATACTAAAGGTCTTAGACTCCATGTATCTGAGAAAACAAAGTGGGGAATTTGCCAATTATTCTGAACTCTATCCTGAGTAACTAAATTCAAATATTTTTTTTCTTCAGTTATCAATGTTTTACTCTTATTTTTTGAAAGAATCATAGTTCAATATGTTCTAGTTTACATAAAATGAGCTGATGTATTAATATAAAATGTAAAAGAGACATATTCACATAACCAATTTTAAGATTAGAATGAATGTGGGAAGCTTAGTATTTTATCCATCATTACTCCCATTCCAAGTTTTCTGAAATAATTGTTTAAAAAGAATAAATAAAAACTTTCTGGTGACTTTAAAATAAAGACTGTATCAAGAGATGCAGAAGGGCATTATATCATAATCAAGGGGTCTATAGACCAAGAAGAGCCAACAATTGTAAACATTTATGCGCCAAATATGGAGCAACCAAATATATAAATCAATTAATCACAAACATAAAGAAACTCATCAATAGTAATACCATAATAGTAGGAGACTTCAACACCCCACTCACAGCAATGGACAGATCATCTAATCAAAAATTCAACAAAGAAACAATGGCTTTGAATGACACACTGGACCAGATGGACTTAACAGATATATTCAGAACATTTCATCCTAAAGCAGAAGAATATACATTCTTCTCCGGTGCACATGGAATGTTCTCCAGAACAGACCACATACTTGGACACAAATCAACCCTAAGTAAATACAAAAAGATGGAGATCATACTGTGCATATTTTCAGATCACAATGCTATGAAACTCAAAATCAACACAAGAAAAAATTTGGAAAGGTAACAAATACTTGGAGACTGAAGAACATCCTACTAAACAATCAATGGGCTAACCAAACAGTTAAAGAGGAAATTTAAAAGTATATGGAAGTCAATGAAAATGATAACACCACAACCCCAAACCTCTGGGACACAGCAAAGGCAGTCATAAGAGAAAAGTATATAGCAATCCAGGCCTTCCTAAAGAAGGAAGAAAGATCTCAGATACACAACCTAACCTTATGCCTTAAGGAGCTGGAAAAAGAACAGCAAATAAAACCCAAAACCAGCAGAAGACAGGAAATAATAAAGATTAGAGCAGAAATTAATGCTATTGAAACCAAAAAAAACAGAACAGATCAATGAAACCAGAAGCTGGTTCTTTGAAAGAATTAACAAAATTGATAAACCACTAGCCAGTCTGATCAAGAAGAAAAATGAAAGGAATCAAATAAATAAAATCAAGAATGAAAGAGGAGAGATCACAACCAACACAACAGAAATAAAAACAATAATAAGAGAATATTATGAGCAATTATATGCCAGTAAAATGGGTAATCTGGAAGAAATGGACAAATTCCCAGAAACATATACACTACCAAAACTGAAACAGGAAGAAATAGAAAATTTGAACAGACCCATAACCAGTAGGGAAATCAAGTTAGTAATCAAAAATCTGCCAAAAAACAAGAGTCCAGGGCCAGATGGCTTTCCAGGGGAATTCTACCAAGCATTTAAGGAAGAGTTAACACCTATTCTCTTGAAATTGTTCCAAAAACTAGAAATGGAAGGAAAACTTCCAAACTCTTTCTATGAAGCCAGCATTACCTTGATTCCAAAACCAGACAGAGACCCCACTAAAAAGGAAAAATATAGACCAATTTCCCTGATGAATATGGATATAAAATCCTCAGCTAGATATTAGCCAACTGGATCCAACAATACATTAAAAAAATTACTCACCATGACCAAGCAGATTTATACCTGGGATGCAGGGCTGGTTCAATATCCACAAAACAATTAACGTGATTCATCACATCAATAAAAGAAAGGACAAGAACCATATGATCCTCTCAATAGATGCAAAGAAAGCATTTGACAAAATACAGCATCCTTTCTTGATAAAAACCCTCAAGAAAGTAGGGATAGAAGGAGCATGCCTCGAGATCATAAAAGCCATATATGAACAACCCAATGCTAATATCATCCTCAATGGGGAAACCTTTGAGGAGACCTTTCCCCCTAAGGTCAGGAACAAGACAGAGATGTCCACTCTCACCACTATTATTCAACATAGTATTGGAAGTCTTAGCCTCTGCAATCAGACAACACAAAGAAATAAAATATATATGGCTCAAGGCTCCTAAATTTTACAAAAAGTAACTGAAAATTATCTCTAAGTAATTTAGAATAGGTAAAAAGTATTTATTTAAACCTCTGTAGCAAAATATGCAGAGATATAAATAGGAAACAAGTAGGAATATGAAAATAGCATTTAAAAATTTATTTAATTAAATTTTAAAAGGAGGAAAAAATATGAAAGAGAAGAGAGAACTCAATACAAAAATTTAATGCAAATAGTAAAGAAGGTCAAAATGCAATCATGTCAACAATTACATTAAATAGAAAACCTTTGAACCAACATCTTAAAAAGAAAACACAAATACTAAAAGTTGTTTCTTTATTTGTTAACAATAATAATGATCAAACATTAATATAGTAAGAAATAAACTTGAAAACAAGAGGATATTTAGATATAGAGATATTTGATTACTATAAAAGTGTCAAGAAGATAAAACAAATATAAATATACTTGACCCAATAAAAGAGCATCAAAATATATAAAGCAAAAACTGGGGAAAAAAGGCAAATCTACAATCTTAGTCACAGACTTTAACACACCTTTCTCTGCAATTAATAGAGCATCCAGAGAAAACCATCTATAATAATATACACCAGAACAACACTGTCAACCACGTCAATCTATTTGACATTTAAAGAACACTATAATGTCACTGCTTCAGATTACACATCTATTCAAGCGCACATGGAACAGTAACCAAGATTGATCAAATGTTGGACCATAACATTAGTCTCAACATAATTCAAATGATGGAAATATTAAAAATATATGTGCACCCCTGAATTTGCTGAAGCATTATTTATAATAGCCAAGATATGGAAGCAACCCAAATGTCCACTAATTGATAAATTGATATAGAAGATGTGGTAGATATACAATATTAGCCATAAAAGAGAATAAGATCTTGCCTTTGTGACAACATGGATGGATCTAGAAGGCATTATGCTATGTGAAATACGTCAGACAGATACACATACTATATCATTTCACTTATATGTGGAATCTAAAAAAAGGAAACAAATGAACAAACAACAACAGAGAAACAACTCATAAATACAAAGAACAAATGTAGTTGCTAGAGGGGATAGGGATAGGTAAAATGGGTGAAGAGGTTTAAGAGATACAAACTTCCAGCTACAAAATAAATAAGTCAAAGGAATAAAAAGTACAACATAGGTAATACAGTCAAGAATATTGTAATAAGTCTGTGTGGGGACAGATGGTAACTACACTTATCATAGTGAGCATTTCATAATGTGTAATTGTCGAATCACTATGTTGTACACCTGAAACTAATATAATGTGTCAACTATACTTCAGTTAAAGAAATTATTAATCAAATACTTGTGCCTATATGAGACAATATCTTGTAATTTAGATCCTAACTATTACAATATTTTTTGCCAATAAATGACTGAAAAAAATTACCAATATCAAAGATAAAAGGTCATTACTAAATACCTGATCAACATTGATAGGATAACAAGGAATTTTAAGGTCAACTTTATCCTAATAAATTAAACAACTTAGACAAAATGGATAGCTTGAAAAATACCAACTATCAAAGTTCATTAAAAAATAAATAGACAACTTGAGACACCTGGATCTATAAAAAATTGAACAATCTTTCTACAGTGAAAAGAATCGGCCCACATAGCTTCCTGGGTAAATTTTAACAAAACTTAAGAAAAAAATAAGCACACGAAACATACTCAAACTTTTCCAGAAAATGCATAGCTTCCTGGGTCAATTCTACCTAACACTTAAAAAAAATTTAAACTAAAACTACCAAACATACACAAACTCTTCCACAAAATAGAAGTGGTGAGGGAGGGAAAGGGGGCATTCCCCCAACTAATTTTATGAAGCCAGCATTATCCTGATAATAAAACCAGACAAAGATATAAGAAAAGTAAAATCCAACATCCTTCATGAAAATAAATGTAAAAATTATTTTTAAAATTTAACAAATCAAATCCAGGAATATATAAAATGGATAACACATTAGTACTATGAGGAGTTTATCCCAAGAAAACAAGGACGAGTTAACATTTGAAAATCTATTCATGTAATTCTATGTATTACCAGGTTTAAAAAGAGATGAAGAGAAAGCATCTGCTAAAATTCATGATTAAATACTCTCAGCTAAGAGGACAAAAAAGTCTACTTCATCAATATGAGGGGCATATACAAAAATCCACAGTCAATATAAAAATTAAGGGCAAAAAACAGACTACTTCCCCTAAGATCAGGAACAAGGCAAAGATATTTGCTCTCATCAATTCTTCTCAACATTGTTTTGGAGATGCTAGTTATTACAAAGAAAAGAAAAAAGAAACAATAGGCATATGAATTGGTAAAGAAGAAAACAAAATTTGTTCTCATTCAGATGACATTATCATCAATGCAGAAAATCTTAAGGAATGTTCAAACAGCTACTTACTAGTGTTAAAATTAAAAAAAAAAAAAAAAAAAAAAGGAGGCTGGACCTGCAAATTCCCTGAGAAGACAAAAACCGCTTAAGTAACACTACATCTTATTTCATGAACATAAACACAACTCAGGTTATTTCTTTTAAATGTCTCTGACAGTCAAAAAGAAACTAAGCCACCTTCTTAAAAATGGTATGAGATAAGCACTTCTAACTAATCTCCTGCCATTTGGAAATCACTACTGTGATGACCAATCATAGTGTAGGGTGAAAAACTTCCTCATTTTCATTTTATAAGCTATCCTGTAACTTCATGCCTCTGAGTTTCACATCAGTTTTTATTTTTAAAAGGTCCTAGTTTGTGAACTATTCTTATATGCACAATACACTCTTACTAAGTACTATTTATTCATACATATTCTTACTAAATACATATTTATTCATTTGGTGGTTTTAATTTTGCCATGTCCCGATTTTGGACACCAGCAAAAATGCAGGATATAAGTTCAATATATAAAAATAATTGTATTTCCATATGGTAGCAATAAACTATTATAAATTAAAATTGTAAAAAGTGCCCATCAAGAAATATGAAATACCTGGAGATAAATTTAACAGAATGTGTGCAAGTCTTATCCACTCAAACCTACAAGACATCACCAAGAGAAATTTTTAAAGGACCAAATAAAGACTTCTGGGTTTCAGTCCATTTACCAATAAGTTTATAAGTTACCACTCTTTCCTAATAAGTAAAAAGCTAAACAAACTGAAAAATCGACAACTCTTCTTAATAAAAGTGAGATCATAGGACAAACCACTGTTCCCCATATTGGAGAGATCAACAGGGAAACAGAGAATCACAACTTACCAGAGCAGAAACCCATGAGCTAAAACCTCTACAGGAACAAGTGCTGGAATATGGAAAACTGAATCATTATTGACAAATTGCTGGAGGCTGAGTCTGACAATTAAAAACTCCAGAGGAAGCCATCATGGTGGGGGTACATGCATTTGTGAGTTTTACCTCTAGGAGCCCTACCAGGTCCTCAAATCAAATACTGAAGTAGGGAGAGGAGGAAAGGAACCATTTTAAAATACAACAGAGCACTGTGTTCGTAAAAAGACCTGCCCTCAGGAGAAACTAGTTAGCTATAGCCTAATAAGATGAGGTTTTATCAGGGCCAGCTGACCTGGGGAAAGGGAAATAGCCAATACCAGCTCACTCTTGCCATCCTGTTTCACCTACAGGAAATGAAAAGCACTTGTGAAGTTCACAGTCCAGACACAAAGGATCACTAAAAGACGGAGACCTAATCATAGACTATAGAACATGTCCCCCTCCCCAAACCTCAGCACCACATTACAAAGACCTATTTATAGCACTTCCTTTTCCCTGTATTTCACACCTGCCTATAAAGAACAATTACAAGGCATACTAAAAGGCAGTTTGAAGAGACAGAGAAAGTATTAAAACCGATCTCAGATATGGCAGGGGTGTTGGAATTCTCAGACTGGGAATTTAAAATATACGATTAATATGCTAAGGGATCTAATGGATAAAGTAGACAGTGGACAAGAAAAGATGGACAATGTAAGCAGAAAGAAGGAAATTCGAAAAAGGAACCAAAAAAGAAACGATAGAGATCAAAAACACTCTAACAGAAATAAAGAAAGCCTTTGATGGGCTTTGTTAGCAAACTAAACATGGCTGAGGACAGAATCTCTGAGCTTGAGCATATCTCAATAGTGACTGCGAAACTGAAAAGCACACAGAAAAAAAGACTGAACAAAAAAAGAACAAAACAGAATATCCAAGAACAGTGGGACAACCACAAAGACTTTAATACACATAAGGACAGTACTGAAAGGAGAATAGAGAAAGGAATAGAAGAAATATTTGAAATAATAATGACTAAGAATTTCCCCAAATTTTCAGACACCAAACCACAGATGCAAGAAGCTCAGAGAATATCAAGCAAACAAACAAAACTACACCTAAACATACCATTTTGAAACAAAAACAAAAAAGTCAAAGATAAAGAAAAAAATTTTAAAGAAAGCAGAGTGAAAAAATTACCTTACCTGTAGAGAAGCAAAAGGAAAAATTATATCTAGTTTCCCCTCAGAAACAACACAAACAAGAAGGGAAATAAGGAAAATATTTAGTGTTTAGAGAAAAAAATCACCAACCTGTGATTGGGCACCAATTCTGTGCCCTGCAAAATTATCATTCAAAAGCGTTGAAGAAAAAATGACTTTCTCAGACAAGAATTGAGGGAATTTGTTGCTAGTGGACCTACCTTGCGATAAATATTAAAAGATCTTTGGAGAAAGGAAAATGATATAAGCAAGGAACTTGGAACTACATAAAGAAAGAGCTTCAGAGAAGGAATAAATAAAGGTAAAATAAAAACTTTTATGCTTATTTTTAGTTTACTTAACAGACAACATTTTGTTCCAAATAGTAACAATAACAATGTCTTCTATTATATATGTTTATTTGTATATATATCTATATATGTATTTGAATCTATATCTAATCTATATCTATATCTATATATAACTTATGTATAAGTGAAATGAATGAATGACATAAGAGAGGGAGAAATTAGAATGATTTTGCTATTATTTTGTTGTTATACGGTACTCACACTACCTGTGAAGTGGTATAATATTATTAGAAAATGAATTTGGATTAGTTATAAATGTATACTGCCAGAATGAGGTGTTTGTTGTTTTTTTTTTTTTTAATAAGAATTCATCTCGTATATATAGTTCATTGAGCCAGGGTCAGGGTCAGAGAAGGCTTGGTCATGGACTCCACCCAAATTGTGCAAACGCTGATAAAGATGGCGGGGGGGGGGGGCACAAGGCATGACATTCCAGCTGGGGATTCTCCTAGCACGTTCAGGGACTTAACTAGTATTCTCTGGGGCCAGGTCTAAGGAGGAATCCCATTTAGTTGAGGACCACGATGTCAGAGCCAAGGAGATAGCTTACCTGAGATTAGTAAGGATATTTTTTTTTAATTTTTTTTTTAACGTTTATTTATTTTTGGGACAGAGAGAGAGAGAGCATGAACGGGGGAGGGGCAGAGAGAGAGGGAGACACAGAATCGGAAGCAGGCTTCAGGCTCCGAGCCATCAGCCCAGAGCCCGACACGGGGCTCGAACTCATGGACCGTGAGATCGTGACCTGAGCTGAAGTCGGATGCTTAACCGACTAAGCCACCCAGGCGCCCCAGGATATTAAGCAAATAAGTAAACATACTGTGGCTGACGAAAGCCAGATTTTCTTGCTGTCAGAAAAAGGGATTTATAAGTATAAAAAGGGAGAAGGTGAGGAAAAAAACCTGTTGTTTTTTATTAGAATTGAGGGTATCAGTGTAAATTCAACTTTCTTTTTATATAGAGATAGTAGAGATAATAGGCATATACAAAGATATAGAAATATAGGTAAATATGTATATGTATGTGTGTGCATATATATATATGCACATATGTGTATATAGATATGTGTGTGTATATATTTAGAGAGAGATAAGATGCATATGTACACACACACCTCCTAGGTGATCTGCTGAGAGGACCTAGCAGCAATAATATCCATAGCAATGAACACACCTAGTGCACAGATCCTCAGTTTCTAAATACCACTCTCCACTAAAACAAACAGGGCTCCTTAGAGAATTAGCTGATTTCCAGGGTGGAGTAGAAAAAGTCTATGATAATCCTGCAATATTTTGGCTTGCCTGAAATTAAAGAAGTGTCCCAAAAATGAAGGGTATATTTCAAGAAGACACGGGATTCTGTTTGAAGGAACTCCCACTGGTCAAATATGTGATAGAATAACAAAACAAATAATCATAAAAAATTATAATCCAGAAAATAAAATTGATATCCTTGAATTTATACTGTTAAAAAAAAGTGATGATTAAATAAATGGGAGAGATTGGAAAGGTTTTACTTAGTCAAATGCCAGATAACAATGTAGAAAATTTTAGAATTAGAAAATAGTTATTTGGCAGCTATGAAAAAAAAAAATAATTGTTTCAGACGACCATCATCAATAGGTACCAATATATATTTTTTAAATTTTTTTTTTAGTGTTTACTTATTTTGACGGAGAGAGAGAGAGACAGAGTACAAGCAGGAGAGGGACAGAGAGAGAGGGAGACACAGAATCTGAAGCAGTCTCCAGGCTCTGAGCTGTCAGCACAGAGCCCGATGTGGGACCCGAACTCATGAACTGTGAGATCATGACCTGAGCCTAATTCGGGTGCTTAACCCACTGAGCCACCCAGGCACTCCAATAGGTACTAATATTAATGGATGAAAGTTTGATGAGGAACAGATACTTACATAGTCTCAAACAACTCCTCATAAATACTTATTAATTACTTACCTTTTAATAAGTGCAAAATAATTTTACAATGGAGAAGCTTGGGATAGAACACCCTAACCAAGTGACCAAAGCATATAGCACCAGCAATGGGAAAACTTGCCAGAGTGTACTTCTAGGTATTATACACTGAAAATAATAGAGCATCATTTCTGTTACGTTCCTGCTTACTATTCGTAACCTAAACTTAATTATAATGAAATTTCAAAATAACCCCAGTGAGGGACATTCTACAAACTAACTGGCCCATACTCCTCAAGATCATAAAAGACAAGAAAGGGCTAAGGAAATTTCCAGACTGAAGAAGACTTAAAAGACATGAAAACTAAATGCAACACATAATTCGCAATTGGGTCCTGAAACTCTAAAAGATAGAATTGGAACAAACAGTGAAATTTGAATGGGGTCTGTGGATTAGATTAGATGGTGGAATTATGTCAATGATAATTTCCTGATTTTTTTATGTTTGTACCGTGTCATGTAAAAAGTGCTCTTGCTTTTAAGAAATATACACTGAAATACTAAGGGGCTATAGCTGCAACAATTTCAAATGGTTTAGAAGTAATTACTAATAATATGTATAGTAGAAAATGAGGCAAATATAATAGTGTTAATACTTATGAAAGTTGGGCAAAGGATATGTGTATGTTTGTTAAGCTTTTCTTCCAATTTTTGTCTATAAGTATGAAATAATTTCCAAATAAAACATTTTTAAAGGACACATTATATTGAATGTATTTAAAAATACATTGTAAACGTTTACTAGCAAAATAAATGACAAGACATAGAAATGAAAATAGGAGTCTCATACAAAGTTACCATGGTGACCAGAATGGTTGTATTCTTTAAGTGTTTTGGCATAAGAAATGAACATTCATTTCTACAAAACTAAAAAATACAAATTATTACAAAGCATAAGGTGAAGAACATTGAGCTAGAAATTGGGAGCCCTGAGGTCTGACAATCTCTAGCCTGATAAACCTCAGAATATTCATGTACTTTCCTGCACCTCAGGATTATGTAATTGTAGAGTGAGTGATTAAACCATAAAGTTTAAATTTATTTCTAAATTTTATTTCTAAAATTCTGATTCAGCTTCCTCCAATTAATGATTTAAATCAAAATACTACTGCCAAAATAATGACTAAGTATTTCACTAAACATAAATCAATGATAAAGTTTTTTGAACTACTATTTTGGGATGATCTTGAGTTTATTTGACAATATGGAAAAATATCTAAAAATACTTTCATATGTAAATTTATATATTTGGTTGTTTTAGATTAAAATTTATTCTTTGTTTCTTAACATATGATGGAATAATCCTGGCCTGAATTGAATTCCAATAATTGCCTGAGTCAAATTTCTGAAGAGGTGATTATCAAGTTGGTCACATTTTCCTTCTTAACTCTTTAGTGTACTCTGTGTTCACTAAGCACAGCTGATTAGCTAACAAGATCATGGGTTCATAATTCAGATGATTCAGTAAACCTATCACCCTTGCCAACTACCTGACATGTGCTTGTCATTGGTCGCAAGGTCAATTGAGTGATCATATGTGGCTATATCATTGAAAATTCATCAACAATAGAAAAATAATTCACAATGGGCTAGCAATATCATTTTTCTGTGTGAACACAGGACATCAAATCAAGTTTCTGGTGCTTTTACCATATGCTATTATTCTCAAAATCCTCCTCTTTGATTTCGACTCCGCTCAAATTTTACATTCCTGCCACCTACCATTGTGCCCCCTAGTGATTAATACCTCCTTATCTTTGTTACTCTTTTGAGCAGAATTGGGAGGTATAACATCTAAAATGAATGTGCTTCTAGTTCTTCTAAATTTGTAACCTAGGAGAAAGTACTCACCTTTTCAATTGTCTCTGTGTTACCATGTCAACGATCCAATATACAAAGACACTGCTGTGAAATAAATATATCTTTGACCAATCATGATAGTAATACATTTATCACATTTTCATGAGTGGGATAACTTACACAAACCTGAATTTTTAAATAGGATGTCTGTATATTCAAAAGTATATTTTAAAAGCTACTAACCAAAGAAATGATAGACAAACACATGGTTTGACATTCACTCTGAATCTTCAAATAGTGATCTCTTTGAAATGCTCTCTTCTGAATATGATCTCTAATGTGAGTAAATATTGGGAATCAGAAAGCAATGATTTACAATGAAGCACCTCCATATACCTTAAGTAGTATGATAATGATAAATCTAAAGCACAAACCTTTACACAGAAGGAATATACCTCTAAAAGAAGCAGTCTCTGGAAACATGTAGAGACCTCAGATGAACAGAGGATGACTCAGTGATTTGGTTATGGGACATAGTTCAAATGTGTTTTGGTTCTCATTTCCACTCTGTCAGAAGAAAGCCAAGAGACAAGCATATAAGAAGAGAAAGATTTCATTCTGCTTGAATATTACATTAACCTATGAACACTGGTGCTCCCTTGGTCAGCTTTTTCAGGGCTTGCTGGCACTGAGCACTGCTGACCTGGTAGGTCTGATTATGAATGATCAATGTCCCTATTTGCAATAAAACTCTTTGCACAGATCTGGACCCTCAGCCTTTATTCAGTCATGCAGATAATAACGGCAGTTCAAGGCACTTGCCCATAACTCCAAGCTTCATTAAACAAAGGGAATGTCACCAAAAGTCCCTTTAACTGTCTTTTTGTTGTTAGGCAGGAAAAAACTGGTCATTCTGAGAAAATAGAACTTACAGTGTTAATAAAATAAAGGTTTGCATATCCCTTGCTCTATTTTACACATTTTTCTTGAGCTTCTAGTGTTAAAATCCACCACTTTAGTGGGGAGCAGAGTGAGAAATGTGAACAAAGGATGCTGTGTGCCTGCGGTTGGATTCTGCTTCAGATGAAATATTTCAATGGAATTTTTCAGGGCTGCCATAGGGAATGGTGTGCTGCCCCTCCTCCTCATTCATTACAGGCACAATGAGTGTTAGGCTGGTGTCTCAAAGCTTTGGAGGGTGGGGAAGAATGTTAGGGGAGGCTCCAGAGGAGTTCACTGTAGACTTGGAAAGTGGGTCCCTCTGTAGTAAATCGAGGCCCACCACCATTGAGGTGAATGAAATCTGCCCAGTCTCCAGTCTCTGGAAGGGTGTGAAGTTTTGGTTACCCATTCTGTCATGCAAAACATGTTAACAAGTCACTGTTGCTTGGGAAAAGTGTCGGCCGCTGACACTCTAATAAGGGATGGTCATCCAAGACACAGTCCCCGGTGCATCACCTTCTTACTCAAGGCTCCTCACCCTAATTCACACTCCACTATCCACCCTGGACATCACTCTTGCACTACCTCAATACACATTTTAGTTTCTCTAGCTATTTATAATACCCATTCACTTTTTCTTTTATAGTCCTCTCCCTTAAAACTAGGACTGCTTTGACTTGAAACTCACAGGGAAATGGAGTTTTAAACGCAAAATATTCCAAGTCAAAGTTTGGGTTCCTTCAAATTCAACCAAATGGCCATTTCTGGATAATAATTGGTATTTGAACTTCAACTCCTAATTCAAGAAAAATTAAAATAAGGGAAACCTTGGATATTGTTGGTGGAAATGTAAATTCATGCAACCCCTATGGAAAACAGATGATGGAAGTTCCTTGAAATTTAAAAGTAGAACAACTATATGATTTAGCAATTCCATTTCTGGATATTTACCCAAAGGAAAAAAAAAACACACCAACTCAAAAAGATATATGCATCCCTATGTTCACTGCAGCATTATTTACAATAGCCAAGATATGAAAACAATCTAAGTCTCCACTGATGGATGAATGCATAAAGAAAAGGTTGTGTGTGTGCCCCCCCCACCACACACACTGGAATATTATTTAGCCACAACAAAGAAAATCTTGCCATTTGCAATAACATGGATGAACCTTGAGGGCATTATATTAAGAATTCTGGTAAAGACAAATACCAAATGATCTCACTTAAATGTAGAATCTTAAAAAGAAAAAAAATTAAAGAGAACAGACTGGTGATTTCCAGAGGGGGGGTGGGTAGAGGTGAGTGAAATGGGTGAAGATGATCAAAAGGTACAAACTTCCAGTTATAAAATAAGTCATGAGGATGTAATATACAGCATAGTAACTATAGCTAACAACACTGTATTACATATTTGAAAGTGGCTGAGAGAGTGGTCTTAAAAGTTCTCACTATAAGAAAAACATTGTAATTATGTGTGATGATGGTTATTAATTAGACTTATTGTGCTGATTACTTTGCAGTACATACAAGTATTAAATCATTATGTTGTACACCTGAAATTAATATATTATTATATGTCAATTATATGTCAATTTATAAAAAGAAAGAATAACAAAAACAATCAACAAAGAAGAAATTATTCTGTGCAATGAATAAATGCAGTCACAAAACTTAGATAAAGTAGGTCCAAAATAAAACAGCTTTCCAAAGATAAATGTTTGCCCTCAATCATTTGGAAATATTTTTTCTTGTTTTGGCCCATAAAAAGTAGACATAAGGTGTGAGGTATACATACATGGCCACATAGAACATAACAGATCAGCTGTTTTGTGCTAATTTACTACTAAATGTTAAGAAAATGGGCTACTAAATTTTCCTACCCATTCAAAAGTTGACCAGTGAGCAACCTACACACAGCAGTGGTCTACAGAGGAATCCTTTTTTGCAAGCAAACAGCTTTCTCTTTTGAATCCCTCTCAGATTTCTAAAAGTCTATCTGCTCATGCAAAGCCCCACCCTTGTTTATGCCCCCCAAGTCATCTTGCAACAATTTTGCATGGGAAAAAAATGTGGAAAAGGTTAAAAAAAAAAGTAGAAAGGGAGGGGATGTGATAAGTTCAGTGGTAATGAAATAAAAAATACAGAGAAATATCATTCCTGAATATCCTTCTGGAAAAGACAGCACATAAAGAGTAACTGAAGGGCCTCAATATGATTGGTTCAAGGAAGAACTAAAGGAAGACATTAGAGCTACACTCTAACACTCTAACATCTGAAGGCCATCTACAGATTGGGAATGTACATTTTCTCTGATGTCTAAAGGTCAGAAATGGGATTAGTGGGTGGAAGTTGTAAAGCAGTAGATTTTGTCTCCAAGAACTTTTGAATCACTAAAACTACCAAACTATCACTTGCTCAGGAGGTGCTGTGCTCTCTATGACCATCTATGAAAGATGCTTTAGGAGAAGGCATTCCTGAAATAGGTGAGAAAGTACTTTTAGATAATTTCTAAAAGTACTTTAAACTTTAAGAATTCTATACCTCTATGAAAAGTCAAAAGTTAAGAAAGTTTGTGAAGTAAGCAAGCAAATAAAAAATTTAACACACATTTATTTATTCCTCTAATGTCATCTTCAAGGCTGATGTAAGTCCTGCTTGACCTTTTCAGAAGGGTATATGTCTCTGTTCTAACCAGGCAGATGATGTGAACTTTAATTTCATAAACTTTACTTTTGTAAAGAAACTTTAAAAAAAACACACAAAAAACAAGAAATGACAGTGTACTAATCTATATAGTGGTTCCATCTATGGAAACTCCCTGTGCATTAAATTATCCAGGATGAAGTTATGCAGTTTCTTGGCTGTTTGGAAAAGGGTGGTCATGTCAATTCATTTGGTTAAGAAGCCCATTGTTCTCATTTTCAAGTACAGGGATAAGATATTCATCATATATTCTTCTCTTCCTTCTCACTCTTCCAAGGTCTGAGAAGCTTCTGTCCAAAACTATTCAAACTGAAAGACTAACTGAGCTATTCAAAACTCCCTCCCAGGCACTTAGGGCTTTGTGCTATTGTCCAGCTATATAATACTCTGGTGGATTCTGTGGTTCAATCTGTTCTAATATACCTCCCACCAGCTGGAATGCACATCTTTAGCATTAGAGTCTCTTTTCCATTGTTTTTAATCCAGGCAGTTCAGGGTTTGTTCAAAATAGAACAAACAAAATAGTTTTGAACACTGTATTATGTTCTTGGTCTACAGCCTTAGGATTTATTTCAGCATATTGCTACTAGAATAGAAATATAATCTATATTCTATAAATAATAATTCTATTCTATAAATACAATTCCTGATGAAATGCATTTTGTGGATGAAACTGTTCATATATGGTGGGTAGGAACTTATCATGTTTTAATCTTTCTGTATTTACCACGGCACTTGGTACAATGCTTTGCACATGATAGATGTTCAACTAAGACACGTGAACTCTAATTTGTCTTTTTTGTTTCTAACAAAGTGTTGCCTAAAAAGGTAAAATGCTGCTGAAATGATGACACTTATAAAATATCGTGTACTGAAATAATCTTTTGATACTTTAAATTCACTTTAATAGTGAATAACCTCTATTTAGAGCTTTTAAGTACCTGACCATCTACCATTTAAAATCAACAATCTTAGCTTTATGAAATGAAAAAAAAGAAAGAAGAAAGCCTGACTGAAAAGAGTAAATCAGTTTTTGAACAATTCATGATTTCCCTAAATGAACACTATTATTGCTGAATCACTAATATTTTCAACAGAAAGAGTTCTTAGCAACTAATAAGTTCCAACTTCCTGAAGCAAGAAATAGACTATGTATGCTATTTTTTTATTTGCTTTGTTTTGTGTTGTTTCTAAACAAGGGGACCAAACTCTTGGCCAGATTTTTAAAAAGCAAAGGTGGCATTGAGGTGCGGGAATTGTGGGGAGAGGGACTGTGGTATAAGGCCTTTCCTCTCTTCCTCAGAATGTTGTGAACATTGAGAAGTGCCAGTCACACAGCCTGAGTTTCTGTGGTAGAGTTTGCTCAGTGGGTCACAGATGGTAATGAAGTGTGGACGGCACTTACTACTATCCTCATGTTTCCACATGGAAGAGGGAATTTCCACTCTAGTCCACAGGGAACAAAGTCAGCAAGAGCTACTCAACCTCTCCCTCAACTCACTCCTGTCATGGGAAGAGTGACTGATCTAACTGATAAATTCAGAAGAAGTAACTGAGTACATTTGGCTAAGTATCTTGGGTCCCTATCTTTGAGAGCTAGTTTGACTGAAGAATGCAAGCTTTTAGGCCTATTCTCCCATGTGATAGCTTAGCATATCAAGACCTACCTCTGCAAGGGGGAGTGTGTAATTCTGAGGAGAGAAGAATCATTTAAATTAGGTAATATATTAGCAAGCCCTTTTTTGGCCATAAATGTAATGCAATATTCAATAGTTCAACTCTTATGAGTAGTAATAATTTCTATTTGTCTGTCTCTTGTGTCCTATTTCATAGTAGTTTCAAAATTTGCAAGAAAAAAAGAAGATGAACGAAACAGAATGTCTCAATTTTTAAGTTCATGCATTAAATAACTCTAAATTATAAGCTATCCTTTGAAATTACAATGATTTTAAAACCAATATAGAAAATTATTAGGTAAGTCAGCCTCCAAGTTTTCAACATTAAAATCACCTGTATTCCTTTTTTATACCTTATTCCTTTTAGTAAAACAGAAAAAATTAAAATTGTTATTGCTAAACTTGGTATCCATTTTTATGAGGGAAATTTGTATTGGCCAGTACATTAACCACATACATAAATTATAATTTGGGTCTTTAGAAAGCATAATAGTTTTACCAGCTTATTTATACTAGCCTCAAAATGAACATTAATTCTCTTGCTATGGGAGACATTATTCCCAGACACACCACATCTCAGTCATAACCATATACTTCCAACTATCATCTTCATCATCATATCAAATAGTATTTTGGGATGGTTTTCAAAATATTTTCACTTCTGCCACCCTTTCAACAGCACCACAAATTGGGTAGAGCAAATAGTGTTACCTATATTTTAACAATGAAACAGTTCACAAAGAAAAATCGTGTGACTTCCTGAAGTTAGTCAGTAATAAAAAGGCTGATATTAGTGTCTTGTCTTCTATTCCTACACAATTTTTATATATTTATTATATTCTCATTATATTACACACTTCCAATATTAATTGCAGGTGACTGAAACTGTATGATTTGTGTTTTGTTTGGTTTCTAAGAGCATATAAATTCAATGTAATTAAATATATTTATTGAGTACACAGCACATGGTTTAGCAAATGATAACAATAATAATAGAGGGCACTAAATGTGTTAAGTAAATGGATGGATGGATGGATGGATGGATGGATGGATGGATGGACAGATACATGATAGGCCTGAAAAATAGAAGAATAAGATGTAACCCCTAAGGAGGATAAATGTAGTAACACATAAACAAGAGAATACATGTTGATATGTGCAATAACAGAGACAGGTACATTGTGCTAGGGGAACAGATGACAGAACAATTCATGGTGCCACATTCTAAGATTATTCTGCAAATGTTGTACCAACATCCATTCAAATGTTCTTTATATTGTAAAGAAAAGAATTGGAAGTAATGAAGCATGAAAGGCCCATTGTCCGAATTTTTCAAAGAAAGATACCTTAGAATCCATGAAATCAACAAAGAATACAGGAATTTGAAACCCTGAAGAACTTTAATGAAAAACCCAGCCCTACACATTTTTAATAGAGCAGTGACATTCCAGATGGGGTGGAGGGCAGAGGGGAGACGCATAATGTCATATACATGTATATTTAGTAGTAAAAGAAAGCATTGAACCAAGGCATTAACCAGACACATTTCTAACCTTGACAAGAGGGTTGCTGATGAAATGGCCCTTAGGATAAACAACGCAATTGGCCTTATTT
Source organism: Herpailurus yagouaroundi (assembly GCF_014898765.1). NCBI lineage: Eukaryota > Metazoa > Chordata > Mammalia > Carnivora > Felidae > Herpailurus > Herpailurus yagouaroundi. The sequence continues at coordinate 103,690,114 of NW_024412376.1, forward strand.
TGACCTGAGTCAGCAGGAGCTTTTAGCAGTTCTGTCATGTAAATGCCCTCCTGAACAACAACCGAACACATTGTTCAAGTTGCTCAGAACAGAACTGGTAATCAGTAACTGACACAAGAGAACTTGGGTAGAGGCTGAAGAAGGAGAGAGAGGATCTGTTTCAGAAGGAGTAGTGAGTGTTAAGGGGATAAAACATAGTGAAAGAAAACTATTCTGGGAAAGATAATATATGGATCCAAAATACTTTGGCATTTTAATCGAATATGCTGCTTAGGGAAAAAGCAGTTTGCACCCCAACACCTGCTGGACCTAATGGACTCTGAAATGTTGTTTCAGAATTAATCAAGTCATTTAAAATCATAGCTGCAGTCTCCATTCACTACTCCTGTGCATAAATGTGCTGATCCCGATACTAATCCATGTCGGGTGACTTGAGCAATATATCACCATAATTGCCATTTTAGGGCTGCAAATTGGAGCTAAAATAACCAGATGCAAAAGAGATGGCCGTATCATACTCTCAAGATGGATCTTCAAAGTTCAAGGAGAGTTCAAGCATGGAAGAGGCAATAGAAAGGGGTCAAGTGTAAGGGGATTGTTCATGTTCAAGAGGAATTAACTTTACAAATATATTGTTTCTGAGGTGGTAATTGTCCCATCTTACAGTTATTCATACCTCATTTACTCGTTGCATTCTTCTCAAGCATTTAATGAAATGAATTTGATTTTGACAAAATATTCTATTTCAAAATTGCCATTAATTTTCAAGATTTTTTATTCTCCTCTAAATTATCTGCTTTAAAGGGATACAGACTGGATTTGGGAAATCTTATATTTCCCTCACTAATCTTCTGGCAAGAGTTCGTGTCAGTTTCAGATATTTCCCTCCTAGCTTAGTCAATTAAATCACTGAACTAAAAAAAGTTACCAACATCCCAAACATCCCAAACTCATGAGGCTGAGAAAAAGTTCTGTCCCATGAGAATAAGACTAAGGCAGTTTTCTAGCTTATCTGTCACAGTTTCTCACTTATAAGACTGTTAAAGTACATAAATGAAAGCCTACTGCATTGTTAATTTGTTTGTATAAAATTGAGACAGATTTGGGAGCAAGAGAGAACCCCTGTGACTGCATCAGTAACAAAGTTGGTAAAATGCCACTATTACTTGCTGCTTTGATCAAATCACCATTTCCTTGATATCTGTATAAAATAAAGCACCATAAAAAGAAAGCACAATATACTAACTCCAGTTCAAAACCCAAATTTGTTAACATATCCTTCAAGGACCTTCATGATCTGGAGCCAACTGCTTAACACGCCTTTTATCACAAGCCCTTTCACTCCACCTTCTGCAACAACAAACGCTTCATCATTCCCCAAAGAACAAGCTTGTTGAAACCTCCAAGGCTTTTCAAATGTACTTTCTAGATGACATATTGTTCCTCCCTTCTTCTCCAGCTAGTACACTTAGAGTCATCCTTTAATACCCAGCTGAAGTGTCACCATCCTTGTCTGACCAGCCACTCCAATACAGGGCAGTTAATTCTTTGTTATTGTTATTATTATTATTATTATTATTATTATCATTATTATTATCATTATTTGCTTTCCCAGTGTGCAGAATGCAAACCTCCACTGCAATCACTTATAACAACATATTACAGATATTTGCTTTGTGTCTATCACACTCAATTATATTATGAGGTAATAGAATAAATGAATTAATTTTCACAATTGTTTGAATATTAAGTATAGGTAAAAACAATTAGTTAAATTATAAGGCAATATGAAAATTGGAGTTGTTCTATTAGTATTTCTCAGAACAAGCAATATATCACAATACATCATCAATATCTCTTTGTGTCTTATCTAGAAACCACAGGGGATGAGGGGTAAGTATGTGAAGAATAATGGTCAAATTTTTTCAAAATTTTATAAAATTTATACACTTTCCATTCTGAGAGACTCGAACACAAGCAAAATAAACACAAATAAAACTGCATCAAGGCACATAATAATTAAATTTTAAAAGCTAATAATAAAGACAAAATTATAAATGCAACGAGTGAAAAAGGACATATTACATAAAAAAGGAAAACAAAGATTAAGAATAACTTCATGGGGTACCTGGGTGGCTCAGTCAGTTAAGAGTTTGGCTCTTGGTTTCGGCTCAGGTCATGATCTCACCATTTGTGGGTTAGATCCCATGTCAGGCTCTGCACTGACAGGGCCAGCCTGCTTGGAATTCTCTCTTTCTCCCTCTCTCTCTCTCTGTACCTCCCCTGTGTTCATGCATGCTCTCTCTCTCTCTCTCCCTCAAAATAAACAAATAAATTTAAAAAACAAAACAAAAGAATAACTTCAAATATCAAAAAGTGATGCAATCCAAAAGACAATGCAATGACATTTTAAAAGCACTAAAAGAAGAAATGGTAAAACTGGAATTCTACATCTGGAAAAAAATATCTTCAACAATGAATGCAAAGTATATTTTAGGAAAAACTAAACCTCAGAGAATTTTTTTGCATCAGATGTTCATTAAAGGAATGTTAAAAGCAATTCTTCAGGCTAAAGAAAAATAAAACCATATAGAAAATTAAAAATACATAAAGAAATCTATACATGCCAGTTTGGTAAATATGTGGCAAATATCCGAAATATTTTAGTCATTTGTAGAGTTTCTTTACGCAATTAGTGAATACTTAAAAGTAATAGTAACAGTGTTTTGAAGTTTAAAACATGGGAAATGTATGACAAGTAGAACAAAGACTAGAGTAGAAAAATGGAAGTATACAGCTCTAAGATTATTATAGTATCCATAAAAACATGTAATATTATTTGAAAGGAGATTATAATGTAAATAATGCACAAACTAAGTAAAACAAAGCAGATATATTTCAAATATTATAAAAATATAATAATACACAAAGTACTCAAATATATTCAAAATACTCAACTAACCTAATTCAGATGGAAACAAAAAAGAGGAAAGTGGAAAAGAGAATATATAAGACAAAAAGAAAACAAATAGGATAATAATAAAATAATACTAATATATTAATAATTATATTACATATAAATTGTCTAAAGTTTCCAGTAAAATGCAAAGATTTCAAACTGAACAAAAAAGCACAACCAAACTACATACCATTCAAAAAGAAAGAATTTAAAATATAAAGATACAGATTAAAAGTAAAGGGACAAAAACAACAACAACAACAACAACAACAACAACAACAACAACAACAAAACCTTACACACACTAAAAGAAAACTGAAGAAGCTATATTCGTATCAGGAAAGGTACACTTCAGGAAAAGGAATATGACAGAATATAAAATGGACATTTCAATGTGGCAAAAGTGTGACTTAGTCAACGAGAAAAAGCAATATTAAATGTGTATATGCTAAATTACAGAGCTTCAAAATACTTAAAGCAGAACTGAAAGGAAAAAGAGACACATCTATCATTTTAGCTGGAAATTTTAACACTTTGCTTCAATAAATTGATAGAATACATAGACACCAAAAAAGGAAAAGTACGTAAGACTTGACTAACACAATCAACCAATTTGACATAACTGACATTATAGAAACCTCACACCAACAAAGCAAGCCTGAATTAACTTAAAAGATTGGAAATCATATGGGGCATGTACTCTGACTATAATGGCATTAGATTAGAAATCAATAAAAAAAAAATCTGGAAATATTTGGAAATTAAACCACACTCTTCTGAATTACCCATGGATCAAATAAGAAGACAAGAAGGAAAATTAAAAACTATTTGACCTGATGGAAAAAAGATACAAGCCATTAAAATACAACTAAAGCAATGTTTAAAGGAAATTTATTTGTTTAAATGCTTATGTTGGAAACAAAAGAATCTAAAATAAATGATCTGAAGTTCTACCGTAAGAAACTAAAAATCAAAAGACATATTAACTACCAAAAGCTAGGAGAAAGGAAATAATATTGATATGTTAAATCAATTAACATATAACTGGAAAATGGACAAGTAATAGAAAACAAAATCTGGTTCTCTGAAAAAAAAATTGAAAATCCTCTAACTAATCAAGAAAAAAAAAAAGAGGAGAGAACACACAAGTAAATTCAACAATTTATGTGAAATGAATAAATTCCTTGAAAGACAGAAATTACCAACACTGACATAAAATAATGTATCTAGTACAGAAAGTAAATTTGTAAATAAAAATTTTCTCACAAAGAAAACTACGAGCCCAAATAGTTTTACTAGTTGAAATCTAGCAAATGGTTTAGGAAGAAATAATTCTAATGCTATAGGAAATATCTTAGAAAACAGAGGAGGAGAGAACACTTGGAAACTCATTCTAAAAAGCCAGTATTACTTTGATACCAAACCAGACAAAAATGTAACAAAAAATAGGACACACATCAGACCAATAACTCTCACGAATATAAATGCAAAAATAATCTGAATATAATATTAACAAATGAAATTCAGCAATATTGGAAACGTTAATACAGAATGATGAAATAGCGTTTATTCAAAGAAGGTATACTTGGCTTAACATTTGAAAATTAATCAATGTATTTAACGAAACTAGGGCATTAGGAAGAAAATTATATGGTCATCTCAACTAATAAGTAAAATCTATTTGAATAAACTATACCACAATCACATTAAAAACTATCAGCAAACTAGCAAACTTTTTCAATCTAATAAAGGATACCTATAAAAGAAACCTACAAGCAACATCATACTTAGTGAAGGCAGATTGAACACTTTCTCCCTAAAATAGAAAACAAGGCAAGATATTCTCTTTCACTACTTTTATTTAATACTGAGATTGGAGACACTACCCAATAAAATGAGGCAAGACATATAAACAAAAAACATGCAAAGTGACAAGGAAAAGGTGAAATTGTCTCTATTTGCACACATGTGATTATATACACAGAAAATCATATAGAACCTGAAAAAAAAAAAGCTAACAAAACTAATAGGCAATTTTAAGTCACAATATATAAGATCTATATACAAAAACCATTTGTATATCTAAATCCTTGCAGCAGTTAGAAACCATAATTATAAAAATTATATTTATAATAGCATTAAAATATGAAATATTTAATGAAAAATTTAACAAAATATATGAACTAATTGTACAGTGACAACAACAAAAACATTGCTGAGAGGAATTTTTTTTTTAATTTTTTTTTTAACATTTATTTATTTTTGAGACAGAGAGAGACAGAGCATGAACGGGGGAGGGTCAGAGAGAGGAAGACACAGAATCTGAAACAGGCTCCAGGCTCTGATCTGTCAGCACAGAGCCCGACGCGGGGCTCGAACTCACAGGCTGCGAGATCATGACCTGAGCCAAAGTCGAATGTTTAACCCACCGAGCCACCCAGGCACCCCGCTGAGAGGAATTTCTAAAGGAAATTTTGAAAAGGAGAAAAAGCACCATGATCATGGGTTGGAAGATTCAATATTTTAAGATGTACATCTTTCCCACATTGATCTATACATTGTACAGAATCCCAAACAAAATCCCATAAGGACTACTTTGTAGAAATTTACAAATTAATTCTAAAAATTTAAATACAAAGAAACCAAAACATTCAACATAATTTTGAAAAAACAAAAGTGAAAGACATATACTACCCATTTAAAGATTCACTGTAAAGCTATCAAAAATTAATACAGTGATACTGACATAGTGTACAATTGAATACAATAGTCATTCTAGAAAAAGAACCACATATGAACTGATTTTCAACCGCAGTGTCTATGTAATCTGATGGAAAGGGACAGTCCATTCAACAAGTAATGCTAAAACCACTTAATAGCAAAAGGTAGAAAAGTGAACCTCATCCTTTATGCAAACAAATTTTAACCTAAAATATATCTTGGATGCAGGTTTTCTTAGATAGGATCTAAAGTAGTATTAAAGAAAAACTTATTAAACTGAACTTCATTAATATCAAAATTTCTGGCATCAAAAGTTTCCCAAAACATAAATAAAATTTTTACAACACAATACTAAGAAGATGAGTTGCCCAATTTTTTTAAATGGGCAAAAAATTGACATTTCATAAAGTAGATATATGAATGACCAATAAGGGCATGAGCATATGCTCAACAGAACTTATGTTTCTGGTCAAGATGGATTAACAGAGAAAAGATTTTTTTCTCATGCCTGAAAAACTAAAAAACTAGGTAAATACATAAAACAATGGTTCTCAACATGTTGGAAATCAAGCAAAGAGAGATCAGGTAAACTAATAAGATTAGCCCTATCATGGCCCCAACATACCACGTGGAGAAAATTTCCAGGCCATGGCACATAGCGGGGACAATCATAGGGACACAAAAGTCTTCTTGAGTTGAAAAAAAAAAAAAAAGTTGAAAGTCTGTGGAGACTAAGACAGCCAGTTTTTATAGGCAGAGTAACAAAGAGAAGAGAACTACAAAGACAGAGAACTCTAGGGATCTGAAGAAGGTCCCCCCCAACTGTTCAGTATATTTGAGAATAAACAATTGAAAACTGGAAAAAAAATCCAAAAACATTAGAAAAAACAATCTCTGGAATACACATAAAACCAGAATTCATGTCTGTTCTCACCAGATAGAGTGTTCTCACCAAACCAGAGTGTTCTCAAACTTCACGGGCATTTGTAGAGTATTCAGAAGGATTTTCCTTCACTAGTGGGGCAAAGCAGCCATAGACTAAATTGTGCTATGGGCATGCTCAACAATACTCAAAAAGAAATGAAAGAATCAAGTTGTTTCCAAGTAACTTCACCACAATATAAATGCATAAGTTATTAAGAATATTTATAGGAATGCAAGATATTCAGGATACAAGTTAAAATTCCCAATGTCTAGCATCAAATTAAAAATGGAAAAGTATGCAAAGAATTATCATAATGACAAAAATCAATAAATTCAATCCAAAATCAAAATGACAAATGATAAAATATACACATTTATTAAAAAGTTATTGTAACTGTATTCAGTGTATTTAAAAAGCTAGAGAAAAAAGTGACATAAGTAGAGACATGGAAGATATATTCCTTAAAAGGGCCCAAATTGAATTTCTAGAGTTGAAAACAATGTCTGAAATGGGCAACATACAGTTGATGGGATTAACAGAGTAGATATTGCTGAAAAAAGATTAATGAGCTTAAAACATAGCCAAAAAAAAAAAAAAAAAAAAAAAAGCAAAAAGCTACCCAAGAATACTAGTACTAAACATTACCTGTACTAAACATGAAGTAATATCTAGGCAGCTACTAAAATAACAGTAAGAATTATAAGTAACAATAAAACAAAGGAGATAAAATTGAATCATTTAAAAAGTCTTGGGGCCCCTGGGTAGCTCAGTTGGTTGAGCATCCAACTTTTGATTTCAGCTCAGGTCATGATCCCAGGGTCATAGGATCGAACCCTGCATCAGGCTCCGTGCTGAGTGTGAAGCTTACTTAAGATTCTCTCTCTCTTTCTCTCTCTCTCTCTCTCTCTCTCTCTCTCTCTCTCTCTCTCCCTCTCTGCCCCATCCCCTGCTCCGGCTCTCTCCAAAAAACAAAACAAAACCTATATTAATGCAAAAGAAAGAAGAAGTGGAGGAAAAGGAACACATAATAACATAAAAAAAAGCAAAACGACAGAATTAAACCCAACCATATCAATGTAAATGGCCTAACCACCACAAAAGCAGAAATTAGCAGATTAGATAGAACAAGACTCAACTACATACTTCCTACAAGAAATGCCCTTTACATATAAAGATACATTAGGTTTAAAGTAAAAAGATGAGAAAAGTATATGTAAACCATGATAACACCAACCAAAGGCAGGCTGAAGTGGCTCTATTAATATCAAAGTAAATTTCAGCACAAACAATGTTATCAGGAATAAAAAGGATCATTCTATTATGACAAAGAAGTCAATTCATTCAAAGTATATAACAGTCTTAAAGATTTATTAATTTAATAACAGAGTCTCAAATCCAAAATCTCATAGAACTGCAAGGAAAACTAGACAAATCCAGAAGGAGATTTCAATTCTCCTCTCTCAATAACTTGATAAAGCAAGTAGACAGAAAATCATTAAGAATATAGAAAACTTGAACAAGACTATCAACAAAATTGGTAAATTTGGCATTTGTAGAACATTCAACCCAACAGTAGCAGAATATACATTCTATTCAAGTGCACGTGGATCATTTACCTAGACAGAACTTTATTCTGGGTCATAAAACAAGTATAATAAATTTAAAAGATTTCTAGTCATATAAAGTATATTGTCTAACCACAAACAAACTAAATTAGAAATCTTTCTGAAAAATTCCCAAATAATGAACTTCTAAATAACTCATGGGTCAAAGAAAAAATCAAAAGAGAAACTAGGAAGTATTTTGAATTGAATGCAAATGAAAAATATAACATATCGGAATCTATAAAATGTTTCCAGGGCAGTACTTAGAGGAAAATACATAGCCCTAAATGTCTCTATTAGAATAAAAGGTCTCAGTCAATTACCTCAACTTCCTTAGAAAAGGAAGAACAAATTAAACCCCAAATAATTACAAGAAAACAGTAAAAATCAGATCAGATATCAAATAGAAAACAAAAATCAATGCTTCTCAAAGTGCTTCTTTTGGAAGATCAATAAAATCAATAAACCTCTAACAAGACTAATGAGGAACACAAAAGAGATAACACAAATTACAAGTATCAGGAACAATAGAGGCAAATGAGCTACAGATTCTGCACATAGTGAAAGAATACTAATGGAATTGTATAACTTTATTCCAATGAATTTGACATCTTATCTGACATCAGTCAGTTAAATGTCTGACTCTTAATTTTAGCCCAGGCCATGATCTCACGGTAGTGAGACTGAGCCCTGTTTCAGGCTCCACACTGAGCATGAAGCCTGCCTGCGATTCTCTCTCTCTATCCCTCTGCTCCTCCTCTGATGGTGGACTCTCTCTCTCTCTCTCTCTCTCTCTCTCTCTCTCTCTCAAACAAAGAAAAAACAAACTAACTAAACCTCAAAATGGATGAAAGACCTAAATGTTAGACTGGAAGCCATCAAAATCCTAGAAGAGAAAACAGGCAACCACCTTTTTGACCTGGGTCACAACAATTTCTTACTTGACATGTCTCTACCAGAGGCAAGGGAAACAAAAGCAAAACAAAAGCAAAAAGAAAGAAAGAAAGAAGAAAGAAAGAAAGAAAGAAAGAAAGAAAGAAAGAAAGAAAGAAAG
>NW_024412376.1:103699386-103834748 GCF_014898765.1 Herpailurus yagouaroundi
AAGAAAGAAAGAAAGAAAGAAAGAAAGAAAGAAAGAAAGAAAGAAAGAAAGAAAGAAAGAAAGAAAGAAAGAAAGAAAATGAATTTTTGTTAAAAAAAAAATAAGACCATTGGTAAGAGTGTGCTAATATTTATACGATGCTGGTGGGAATATAAATTGGTATATTCTTTAAAGGTGACAAGCAACATGAACTAAAAAATATAATTTCATATTCTAGCTCAATCAGATTAGCAAAACATGTTTTGTTTAAGGATGTTCATTATCTCTGTATTTATAGTAGTGAATAAATGGAAATAACATAGATATACAACAAGAGTATAGGTATAATATACTAATATGATAAATACTTGCAGACCCCAAAAAGTCATGTTAGAGAAGAACAGCATATGTTGATTACAATATTCAAATATTACATTAAATATTATGTTTGGTGTGATTTCAAATTTACAAAAATATATGCCTAGGGAAAAATTTAAAGCCTTGATATACCAAGATTTTTATATATTTCTTCCTGCATGCTAATCTTAAAGGGGACTGCTCTTTCTTTAACACTTCTTAAATTTTCCATACTAAGAATGACTTTAATGCTCATGGACTGGAAGATAAATATTGCTAAAATGTCAATACTACCCAAAGCAATCTACATATTCAATGCAACCCCTATCAAAATAACACCAGCATTCATTCTTCACAGAGCTAGAAAAGACAATTCTAAAATTTTTATGGAACTAGAAAAGACCTTGAATAGCCAAAATAATGTTGAAAAAGAAAACCAAAGCTAGAGGCATCACAATTCCAGACTTCAACCTATATCACAAAGCTGTAATCACCACGACAGTATGGTACTGGCACAAAAACACTTAGATCAATGGAAAAGAATAGAAAACCCAGAAACAGACCCACAAACATAATGACCAACTAATCTTTGACAAAGTAGGAAAGACTATCCAATGTGCAAAAGACAGTCTCTTCAGCAAATGGTGTTAGGAAAACAGGACAGCGACATGCGAAAGAATGAACCTGAACCATTTTCTTACACCATACACAAAAAATAAACTCAAAGTGGATGAAATACCTAAATGTTAGACAGGAAGCCATCAAAATCCTAGAGGAGAAAACAGACAACAACCTCTTTGACTTCGGTCGCAGCAGCTTCTTACTTGACCTGTCTACAGAGGCATGGGAAACAAAGCAGAAAATGAACTATTGGAACCTCATGAGGATAAAAAGCTTCTGCACAGTGAAGGAAACAATAAGCAAAACTAAAAAGCAACTAACAGAATGGGGAAGACATTTGCAAATGACATATCAGATAAAGGTTTAGTATCCAAATCAATAAAGAACTTATCAAACTCAACACCCAAAAAACAAATTATCCAGTGAAGAAATGGGCAAAAGACATGAATAGACACTTTTCCAAAGAAGACATCCAGATGGCCAACAGGCACATGAAAAGATGCTCAACATCACTCATCACTCACCATCAGGGAAATACAAATCAAAACCACAATGAGATACCACCTCACACCTGTCAGAATGGCTAAAATGAACAACTTGGGAAACAACAGATGTTGGTGAGGATGTGGAGAAAAAGGAACCCTTTTGCAATGCTGGTGGGAATGCAAACTGATGCAGCCACTCTGGAAAACAGTATGGAGGTTCTTCAAAAAATTAAAAATAGAACTACCCTATCACCCAACAATTGCACTACTAGGTATTTATGCAAAAGACACAGGAATGCTGATTTGAAGGGGTACATGTACCCCAATGTTTATAGCAGGACTATCAACAATAGCTGAAGTATGGAAAGAGCCCAAATGTCCATTGACTGACGAATGGATAAAGAAGATGTTGTGTGTATATATATATATATATATATATATATATATATATATATATATATACAATGGAATATTACTGGGCAATCAAAAAGAATGAAATCTTGCTGCTTCCAACAACGTGGATGGAACTAGAGTGTATTATGCTAAGCAAAATAAATCAGTCAGAGCAAGATAAATATTATTATGATTTCACTCATGTGGAATTTAAGAAACAAAACAGATAAACATAGGGGAAAGGAAGCAAAAATAAGATAAAAACAGAAGGAGACAAACAGTAAGAGACTCTTAAATAAAGAAAACAAACTGAGGGTTGATGGAGGGGAGGTGGATGGAGGATGGGCTAAATCGGTGATGGGCATTAAGGAAGACATTTGTTTGGATGAGCACTGGGTGGTATATGTAAGTAACGAATCACTAAATTCTATTCCTGAAATCATTACTACACTATATGTTAACTAACTTGGATTTAAATTAAAAAATAAATTTAAAAAAAAGAATTATTTTTAGGAGTACCTGGGTGGCTCAGCCAGTTGAGCATCTGACTTCAGCTTGGGTCATGATCTCACAGTTTGTGAGTTCAAGCCCTGTATCAAGTTCTATGCTGACAGCTCAGAGCCTAGAGCCTGTTTCAGATTCTCTGTCTCCCTCTCTCTGTTCCTCTCCCACTCATGCTCTTTCTCTCAAAAATAAATAGGGGTGCCTGGGTGGTGCAGTCGGTTAAGCGTCCGACTTCAGCCAGGTCACGATCTCGCAGTCTGTGAGTTCGAGCCCCACGTCAGGCTCTGGGCTGATGGCTCGGAGCCTGGAGCCTGTTTTCGATTCTGTGTCTCCCTCTCTCTCTGCCCCTCCCCCGTTCATGCTCTGTCTCTCTCTGTCCCAAAAATAAATAAAAAACGTTGAAAAAAATTTTTTTAAATAAATAAATAAATAAATAAACATTAAAACACTTTTTTAATAAAAAATAAAAAAAGAATTACTTTTATAATCAGAAATTACTTTTTATGAATATAAAAGTAACTCTTCCTTTTAGTCAAAAGATTTCACCAAGCATTCTCCCTGGTCTCAGCCAGTGTGTGATATCTGCTCCATCTGCTTCCCCAGTACCCTGGACAGGAAACAAATCTGACTCCTCCTCAAGGCTGTGAGGGAAAGAACTATGTCCTGCCCACTGAGGTACCCTATGAATGCTCAGAGGTAGAAAAAGACTGGCAGAAAAGACAAATAGAAGTCAATCCAGGAAACATGAAGAGGTACTGGAAGAGAGGTGGGGTAAGAGAAATGCCTTTTACCCCATCCTAACCCCACAAACTCAGGTGCATATAAACATATATTATTTATGTTTGCATTCTTTCTCTCCCTCTAGCTTTATGAGAATAAGAGCCAGCTAATGCTTTCAATCACTTCATACTATTTACAAAATTGGTACTGAGACCACACTACTCAAAGTCACATAGACTATTTTGTTAACTATCTCAATTCCAATCCCTTGGTACTTGAGAGGCAGCCAACACGACAACAGAGAAGTTCTCTCGGGTTAGACTCCTTGGGGAAAATGCTGGCTGACACTAGCTCCATAACATTGAATGAATTACCTAAGTTCTCTGTGCCTCAGTTTCCCTGTGTATAAAATAAGGATGTCATTAACATTAAATGAGTTAATACACGTGGCATGTGCTTAAAACAGTCTATAATAAAGTCTACATATGATGCTGCTAAAGTAAAAACATAAAGACTATATATTAGCCAGGACATGTAGCAGATACACTTTTTGATGAATATTTATGACAAACAGCAGAATCAGCGAGTCACTTCATCTTTTGTCAGATATGGGTGTTGGCTGACTAACCTGTCCTGACAAAGAATCCATAATTATTCATTGGAAAAAAATCTTTAAGAAATTAATTAATCCAAATAGATTTCTGAGGCTTTCAGTTTTCACATAAGCTCTAGATACAGCCTCATTCCTGTTTTAACTTGCTTTAGACACCAAATCTGAACAATGCAGAAAACTATAAATTTAAAAGGCATGTTATTCTAATGAGAAACTTTTACAGTAAGTATCTAATTATTCCTCATCAAAGTACAATTTCATCAAATTACAACTTCACTGTTCTTTACAGTTCCAGCACAATAGTTTAAAATTGTAGACTGAAATAATTGAAAGATCTCTTTATAATTCCTTTCTGCTATCAGGTATTTGCAAACTTATAGTTTCTAAATTTATTCAGCTATCAAGATCAGAGAGAAGTGACAGATTTTTATGTCTGATGCTTACACTTGCTCTCTCTCTCTCTCTCTCTCCCCCTGTGTATGTGTGTGTCTCAACAACAGTCCCTGTATGTCAACAGAGGAATAGTGCTTAGAGGAAAACTTGGTGTGGAGACTGGGTCAGAGGCACAAAATGACATGTTTATGACAAGGCACAAACTGTTGTTTTACCTCATCTGCAAGATTTTGTTTGTGTTGTCTTTTTCAGCCTCGGTGGAGTCTATATTCAATATTAAATGCCAAACAAGCCCCCTATGACATTCTGGAAAACTCATCTTATCTTAATAATGGCAGAGTCAATGGCTCAGAGAAGCCCAAATGGGCCAAGGGAACACATGGCAGCTGCAGCTGCAAACCAGAGAGAGAAAGGGAGAGAGACAGGAGTTACTTCCTTTTTCTAAGCATCAAGTGCCAACGATGGCTCCTAAATACAACCAATCCTTTTGGCAGAGCTCCTGCATATTAGGTGTGCAAAACAGTTGCCTGTAGCCTTGTTTAAAAAAAATAGGAAAAATAAGTGAGCCTCTGAAGGGAAGGGGAAAAAAAAGACAATTAACTAAGCCACAGAGCTAAGGGGATAAGACGTTTCCAGAGCCAAGGGGATAATGACCAGTTCCACCTCTATTACTAAAACAAATTTAATTTAAAAACAAGAATTATTGATTTCAATATCAAATAAGTTCCATTCACTGTATGTCTGTTCTTCCCACTTGTAATCCACTATGCATGTTGTATTTTATGCCTTCTGAAGAAAATTTCAAGTTCAGAGTGAAACTAGCCCCATGTATAAGCGTATCTCAAAATAGCAATATGTAGAAAAGTCTCCAAGTGTCTAAGATTTCCTTTTTGTCATGAATACTATCATTAATTAAAATGTACTGGGCAGCCACCAGACGCATGGAACTATTCCAGGAACAGTGTAACAAGATTTGACATGTGTCTCCAAACAAAAAACAAGCGTAAGGTTTAAATATTTCAGGTAAATCTACTTTTTCTTACTTAAATTACCCAAATTATCACAACAAATGTTCACTTACATTTTTGATGACAACTCAACTTAAATTACAGTTTGAACTACAGTACCAAGAAATCTCCTTTGGGGATGAAAAATAATAATAAATAAATAAAATAAAAACCTCTACCATTACCTACACCATCATGATCTCTAGTAGTTTCACAGTAAAAAGAAAAACACTAATATCAATAAGTAATGATATTTAATAGCAATGTCTTTCAAAAATTTTAAACATGTTATGGATATTAGCTAATTAACTTATGGCAGAATGGACATGAATTGATCACTAATTTCTCTCAAATTCTTAAGTTATAATTGAGGCCATTTTATTAAAACAATACCATATAATTGCAATATCTTTGTAATGTGTTAGAAAAAAATTAAGAGTCAATGTTATTAATGTAAGTATTCATATTCATGTGCTCCTATTCCTTGCTTTTTAAGATACAGTGGATTTAGGTAGAATTTCCATGATTTTACCAATGCCACTTTCATCCATATCTGGCCCTCTAGAGAGGAATCTACATTATACCTCCATGAGGTATGTCTGTGGGGGTGGAAGTGAGGGCAAGAGGGTGACTTGAGATAATCATTGCTAAAATGTTTTATTTGCACATGATAATTTCTCCTTTCATAAATATCAGCAAATATGCTTCTCTCCCCTCTGTTTCTCCCTCTCTCTCAGGATATCAGGCAGATAAGAGTTATCAGTAAAGGTCATCCTCAATTTCTGTACAGAAATGATCTGTCTCCGGTATGTAATAAACATTTATCCATGCCTTTATTAGCTATATTGAAGCTGACAGTTCTGTTAAACCATTTTCTTTCATTTTGCTAGGTCATGACGGTTAATGCTGCTAAAAAATCTCATCACTGCCTTTGATCACTGTATTGTCTTCCCTGTATTATCAGAATTTTGTGAAGGTAAGCACTGGCTGGAATGACCTATTAAAGTTACAGCCCGTTGAGTCTCTCGTTTTTTTTTTTTTTTCCTTCTCTCTTTTCATCACAATAAAAAGGCAAAGGAGTGCAAAGAATAAATTTTCCTCAGAAGGTTATATTTAGTTGGGTAGTTGACATGTTCAGTCAACTCTCAATTTTCCACAGCAAAAAGGACCCAAAGAATCAAACAGAAGTGAAAACCACACATAATCCAAAATCTTCATTTTGGCTGAATCTTTTACCAATGTATTTTCAGGATCTAAAAAGACAAATTCAGATTTTACTCAAATCCTTCTCTCATCTCCAGGGATTGGTTCTCAGAAAGTAGGCAGTTAAAAAAAAAAAAAAAAAAAGCATTAAGAACCCACCCATTGAATACACATCCTCAGACAACTGAGATGTACAACAGAAAAACAAGATGCATAATGCAGGGTACAGTTGGCACCTGTGCCTTTCCATCATTCCTCCATGCAAGCCACTCAGCTTCTCCTCTTGTTCAAAGAATTTTTAAGAAATGTTTGCTTTTGAGAAATGAAAACCAACGAAATAGCCATGAAAACATCTGCCTTTATTAATGGGCTAAAGATCTTATAAACTTACCAAACAGAGGTGAGTTGTCGATTTCAAGAAAATGCAGTTCAGATAAATTAATAAACTGTCTGAAATTTCAAACATGTTTCCTTTCAGCAAAAGAAATGTTTACTGAGTTCCCGTTAAATGCCAGGTACTATAGGGGATTCTAGGAATATAAAAATAGAAATGACTCATATCTGCTCTCAAGTAGCTCATAAACAACAAGTCACAAAATAGGTATTTAAAATACATGAAGTGAGGGGCGCCTGGGTGGCTCAGTCGGTTAAGCGTCCGACTTCAGCCAGGTCACGATCTCGCGCTCCGTGAGTTCGAGCCCCGCGTCGGGCTCTGGGCTGATGGCTCAGAGCCTGGAGCCTGCTTCGGATTCTGTGTCTCCCTCTCTCTCTGCCCCTCCCCCGTTCATGCTCTGTCTCTCTCTGTCCCAAAAATAAAAAATAAAAAACGTTGAAAAAAATTTAAAAAAAAAAATAAAATAAAATAAAATAAAATACATGAAGTGATATTAAAGCACAGAAAAGAAGCATTTTCCCCAGCTAGGGAGATCATGGAAGACTTCTAAGGAAAGATGAGGTCCAAACCAATTCATGAAGGGCCAGCGCAGTTACTCAGGTGAAGAAACAACAGTGGAGAGGAAGGCATTCTGGGCAAGGGGAATAGCATGATCAAAGGCACAGACGTGTGACATAGTTTTGTATATTCACAGAACCCCTGGGATCTCCAAGTTGTCAGAGTGCAGCAGTCAGAAACTTGGGGGGACAAGAAAGGGAAGGAAAAGCAATGGATGAAACTGGAGAGCTGGGAAAAGAGCAAATCTTTGGGGGCTATAGAAGAAATTTAAATTACAGTCCTTCCAACATCATTTACATGCAATGAAGAACCAGTACGTCGCTTTAATTTCATTATCTATTTGCTCTTTTAAGTATTCAGCAGGATTTTTCTTTAGCATTTACTATAAGCCAGGCACTGTTCTCGGTGTCAGTGGTACAGTGATGAACAAAACCAAGTCCTGAACTCCTGGTGTGTTCATTTTGATTGGGATAGAAAGACAACACCACCAACAAATCACATCAGGCAGAGATAACATGTGAGACACAAGTTAAGCTCTACTCTATCTAAAATAAAGTAAGGCTGAACAAAAAGGATAAGAATGTGAAGTGAGATAATGGAGAGCACGGTGAGTTATTTTAGACAGAGTGGTCAGGACAAGAAATCTCTGAGAAGGTGACATTTGAGCAGAGACCTAAAGGAAATATATTTGAGGGAATTGCTTTCAAAGCAGAGCCGATTGCAAATGCAAAGATCCTGAGAAGGGAGTGTGCTTGGCAAATTGAAAGGAGGGCAAAGGGACAAGTTTGGAGGGGAGTGAACAAGAGAGAAGATAGGAGAGGGGAGGTGGCATACAGAGAGATGCAGATTACTGTTGAGCACAGAGTTTTTCAAACTTTTTGGATAATGATCCAAAATAACACATTTCACATCATGACAAATACGTGTGCCTTAGAGATAATGAAATTGAGGTTTTAAAAAGGTTTCAGAAAACATTAATATGTGCAGTGCAGTCTATCTACTGTTTTCAATTCCACTTCATTTTTTAAGAAATTCTGGTCACAATCCATTCAATTTATCTTACAATAGGCCATAACCCACAGCATGGAAACACTGAGGCAGAGTCACATAGACAGTTTAAAAAAAAAAACAAAACTGGGGCACCTGGGCGGCTCAGTCAGTTAAGTGTCTGACTCTTGATCTCAGCTCAGGTCATAATTTCACAGCTCATGAGCTCAGGCCCCACCTTGGGCTCTGTGCTGTCAGCACAGAGCCTGCTTGGAATTCCGTCTCTCCCTCTCTCTGCCCCTTCCCCTCTTGCACTCTCACTCTCTCTCTCAAAAATAAATAAAATTCACACACACACACACACATTCTTATTAAAGTACCCAACACCTGTCCCAGTCCAGGCACATAGGCATCTTAATATTGTTTGATGAATGAATGAAGCAAGGAGAGAATGAAGGAATGAAGGAATAAAAATAATTGGAAGTTATTTATAAATATATATTCATTTACAAAAATAATGGGAAGTTATAAGGCCCAAAGTCTTAGGACTTCAAATTGGACATTTCTATGCCAAAACAACACTCTAACTTAAACTGCATGATGTTCCCATTATTACTAGTGACCAAGTATACCAGAAGGTACTCAGAATTTAACAAGGAATCAATGTCAATCACTTGTCAAAATGGACAAAATTTTCTCGGGAAAGCCATATTCTGATGTTAAGGGGAGAGTCCTTAAAATTTACTTGAAAAAAAAATACGAACATTTTCTGGAACCCCCATTTTTTTCTGAATAAAAATATAAATGCAATTTAGGAGTAGGCTCCTAAAGAGATTCATTGTTGCTTTCATGGAAATTAATTTCTTCTACCAGGATGTGATTTCCAACAAAGGATTGCAAAATTGTAGATACAAGTGTGATCATGTGTCAGAACTTCTGACTAGCACTTTTGATTTTTTTAAAGAATTGCATGTGAAGCGAACAACATTCTTCATGAAGTTACAGGTGTATGTTTTCTGAAAGAACCGAACTGGAGTTCAGAAGATCTGATCTTTACTCTGTAGAATAATAACAATCATTCAAATTAGTGCCAGGCACTGTTCTAAGTAATATGCATGTATTATATCACTGAATTAAATACTAATAATAACCCTGGAGAAGTACAATTACACACCCTAAAACAAGAAAATGGGGCACAGAGAGCTAAAATAATCTACCGTGTGCCATGCACTGAAACATCCTATACATATTAACTTATTTAATCTTCATATCAGTCTTATTTTATAAATAAGGAAACCGAGGCATGAGAAGGTACAATTTGCTTTGGGTCATGCAACTACTAATTGGTGGAGCTGGGATTGAGTCCAGGGCAATGGCGCTCCAGAGTCCATGCCCCCCATGACTATGCCATTCTGCCTCCTTTAGCTGTAATGTCTGTGCCAAGTTAGCACTAGAAAATGTGATGCTTGCCAAGTGAGACTGTAAAGAAAATGTGAGCTCCTCAGGAGGAACCGGTGGCCCTGCTATACATATTCAGCATCAATCATTAGATGACAATTCTAATACACTTACCAACAAGGACTTAGCAAATGGAAATTTTATCTTATACTTTGCCTAATAAAATCCTCTACTAGAACGTTTAAATTATCTTGAGCCTGAATTAATTCATTTATTAATGTCTCTGCATCTGGCTTTTTTTATCTCTTATTTTCTTTAGACCCAAGTTTAAGAATGTTTAAGTTTAAGTTCATGTTTAAGTTTAATGTTTCAGATGCAAACATCACATGGAATACTCTATTTCACATCTTTTTTTTTAATTGATAATTAGATATCTACCTTTCAGTGTTCATAAGAGAGATGCAGACATCTAGACAAATGTCCTCCACAACACTTATAGCTCTTATTGAAAAGGAAGGATTTCCCCCAGGCTGTCTTTCAGCTGTTGTTTGCTTGTTCAGCACTTGATACACCCATAAACATACACACAAAGAAACAGTAGGGTATTACTCTTGATGGTCTCCTCCTTAACCTAAACCATATTCTTTGTTATCATAATGGTCAAGTTATTAGTCAGGACCCATTTCCTAAAGAAGCTTTGCTCTCCATGGGATTTAGCATGAATACACCAATAAAAATAATTCATGTTCAAATGCTCTACCAAGCCAACTATGAGATGAAGATTGGTAATGATAACTCTTTTTACCATCCTGAGTACAAATGCAAACAACAGAAGTGCACAGAATACCACAATGCCCTCTAACCTTCATGCATGAGGTCACCAGACTCCAAAACAAGAGATAAGATCCCTGTGGTCATGGGAATCTCAAAAGAACACTTCAAACCACAACCTGACAGTTCTTAATGAGCTCACATTGCTTAAACTGTGCTCCGATGTGTGGTAAAAAAAAAAAAAAAAAAAAAAAAAGCAAAAACAAAAACCATCCCTTTATTAACAGGTAAAGCCTTCAAATTCTTAAAATAAATTCAGCAGTTAAAAAAAAAAGTAACTGAAATATCCACTTTCCCATGGTGATGTGGTATTTTAAACCAGGCACCAGGCATTTTCCGTGAGAGCTTCCCACTGTTTGGATCGAAATGAATAAAAACAAAGGACCAAATGTTTAACAGCTCTACTAATATTTCTTGTTCTCTTAAAAAGTATTTCTTGGAGACAACTCATGATAATCAAAAACCACATGGTGATCAGATCATCCTAATTTAACACTATACTCTGCTACATCCATAACTTTGGATCAGCCACTATTTCCATGTCTAAATCAGTTTTACAAAGAAGAAATTGTATTGATCTTTTTTTTTTTTCCTTTCCTCTCAAAAATACCCTGGAGCTCATTGTAACAATTTTCCTCCAAATGTTTGTAATAGTATGATGTTATGGTGTAAACCTATAACAAAATCTTTTGTGTGATACAGACTAAAACAAATTCTCTTTATAGATATTCTGTACCATACTATGCCAAGATACAGCAGGACTCATAAATCTATTTTCAAATGATAATGCCTTAAAGACTTCAGGGAAGTTATCCTCTGCATTGATACCAGGAAAAATACAAGAGCAGGAATTATATGAAAGAATAATTTTTCTCTTCCTTTAGCATCTCCAACATGACAGCTTTAAATCTCACCTGATATTGAGCAAAAGTTTAGATGAAATACACACACACACACACACAAAATCACAAAGTTCAAAACAAATAAAGAATGGGGTTGCATATGGCAACTCCAATAAATCTAGTCTCTATCATTTAGTGGATGTGTCATCCCTATTTTTGAGGAAGAGACCAGTAGTCAATAAGAAGAAAAACTATTGATCAACTAACAATTTAAACACAACCTTACTACAACAGAAATAAATTCTGTTCAAAACCCAGAAGCCTCCCTGGGTGTAACAGTTAAATTACTGACTCCCAGGCAAAACAAAATCCTGCCCTTAGGCCATTATCAGCACGATCCTTATTTGAAATCTTACAGGCTGTTCAAGGGACAACCCTGATGGTTTGGCCAAAGGGAAACAACACATGGAGTAGCTCAATACAGGCCAAGCAAAATGGAGCTTCCCAGTATGAGAATATTAAATTATTATGGCTGCAACAGGGGGTACAATTGTTAGTGGCCCCCTCCCACTTATGGCCTTACTCCTCTCTTCCCTGCAGTGAGTGTTCACTGTCATCTCTAATATTCAAATGCTTTGATAATAATAAGATTGTCAAGATAATAGCAGGAAACTTCCAGTAGAAACTCAATTTTCAAAAACCAACTGTGTTCCCCACTGACTGCTCTTCCTAAGAAGATGCCTTCAAAAAGCAAAATTTTTCCTATTTAAAAATTAGAACAAAGTTCCTATTATATGTAAATACACACACACACACACAGAGTCTAAGTTTAGGAGTATAAATGTACATCAGCCATTCAATACTACAAATAATCAATACTAATAATTCAATACTACAAATGAATCCCCAAGGAAATTGGCCAGACAAGGGACAGGGCAGCAGACCTGGACAAATCTTTCTTAATCTAACATCCTGTTGGGGGGAAGGGGGGTGTTTCCTCCATCCAAAGAGCTTTAAGTGGATGCATGAAGGAGACAAGGTCTTAAATCAGGGAACGATCACCCATGTGGGCATTATTGATGGCACCTTGTTAGAAGAAACAGTTTGGGCTTCTTTATTTCCTTTCATTTTGCACGACATTCCACTCAATAGACCCAGTGAGGTGGGGCGTAATGTGTTTTTTTGGAAGAACACTAGTATTGTTAACATGTTCAATATCTGTACTTCTTAAGGTTGATTCAGAAAACCTTGCTCTTTTGTCCCAATAAAATAATGGTTTTAGGGAAATTCTACCCTTTTGCTCTCTTTTCTTAGTCAATGCTATTTGGTCTACAGCCATTCTAAATAAAAAGTTCCAATGGATTGGGGGGAAAAAAAGCAGCAGCTGGAGACTACAGCCCTGCAGGTGGTGGCTGATAAATACAGTATTGTAACTCGCTGGCATGAGCCCTCTCAAAGTGTTCTGAATACAGGTCAAAAGGCCTGTCAAATTCAGAAGTCAATTTTAAATTATAATCTACCTGCAAGTAAATGCTTATCCATGCCACCACCCAAAAGGATTTCTGGTTACACAGAAATGAACAGAATTTTATTTACCTTTCACACACAAGCTCATATATTTATCAGTGTCACAGAAATGTATAGTTATTCCAGGGATTTTACAGCTTAAAACAACGTGGCCATTTCCTTAAAGGGAAATAACCTTTTAAATCTTATATATATATATATATATATATATATACACACATATATATGTATATATATAACATTTATATATATATAAACATATATATAACATGTATATAACACACACATATATATAAATATATATACATATATATACATGTATATATAAATATATATAAACATATA
The DNA here is from genome assembly GCF_014898765.1 of Herpailurus yagouaroundi. Taxonomy (NCBI): domain Eukaryota; kingdom Metazoa; phylum Chordata; class Mammalia; order Carnivora; family Felidae; genus Herpailurus; species Herpailurus yagouaroundi. Next base: position 103,712,544 of record NW_024412376.1, read on the forward strand.
TATATAAAATATTGAGCAGAAATTTAGATGAAAGAGTTGAATCCACTGCCAAAAAAAATGTATCCAGTCACAAATTTCAAGTATGTATTTATATATGTATATTTATTTATCATTTATATGTACATGTATATTTATATGCATAATTATTTATTATTTTTATATAATACATATTTATTATTTACTTACATATAAATATTTATTTGTATATAAATACATATTTGAAATTTGTGACTGGATACTTTTTTTGGCAGTGGGTTTAACTCTTTCATCTAAATTTCTGCTCAATATTTTATATATATATACATTTATTTATATTTATATTATTTCTATAAATGAGAAGAATATCCTTTAAGTAAACTTTTTAATAACTTTTTAGGAAGAAAAGCAATCATGGAAAGAAAGAATTGCTTATTTCCATTTTGACATCCTACGTGACCCACAGGAACTCTTCCTTAATTCATCTCATTTGGCCACATTTGTACTATTGTTCTTTGTCCTCTAGCACTTGTTTCTCATTTTGACAGAATTAACTAGTATTTGCCTGTTTATTTCTTCAGAAGCATTCTTTTTCACATATTTGCCCTATCTCCATCTTTAAGTGTTACATCTCCCAAAGTCAAGAATCATGTCTTTAATTGACTTTCTGCATTTCCCCAAAGCAAGCCTCTTTTTGTTCAATGTGAATGTTCAGTAAAATAGCTGAAAATTTATAAAGAAGATGAAAAGAGATCTAAGAAGGCTATCAAAAAATTTGCTAACAGTGGTTGTTTCTGCAGAAATGTAATCAGAGGAAGGGACCTATGTTACATAATTCTGAAGTGTTTTTTTTTAATAATTATATATTTTTCATAATAAAAGCATAATGAAATAATTTTTAAAGAAAAAAAAGGAAGATATGAAGGTACACTAAACCTCACCTTGAATGAGCCAATTCAAATACACTATCACTCACTTTATTAATCAATAATACAAATGGTGGGATGGGGCATGGAGGTAGAGATAAAAAAGAAAGAGTTATAGATCTTGCTTCAAAATGAGAGGGGCGCCTGGGTGGCGCAGTCAGTTAAGCATCTGACTTCAGCCAGGTCACGATCTCGCGGTCCGTGAGTTCGAGCCCCGCGTCGGGCTCTGGGCTGACAGCTCAGAGCCTGGAGCCTGTTTCGGATTCTGTGTCTCCCTCTCTCTCTGCCCCTGCCCCATTCATGCTCTGTCTCTCTCTGTCCCAAAAATAAATAAATGTTGAAAAAAAAATTTAAAAACAAAATGAGAAATGAGGAGTATATATCTTTTCATGTGGATCTTGACAATCTATGCAAATGGAGAAAAGAAATGGTGTTTCTTAAAAAGAAATGGAATGTCATCTCACATATTATGTCTACTAATATTAGTATTCATTCATCCAATAAAATTTTTTGAACATCTATTATGCTGGGCATTTTTCTAGGCACTGAGAATATAGCAGTGAATAAAACAGGTAAAATATTACTATCATTACTTAATCACATTCCAGTTGGGATAAAGAGGCACTAAACAAAATATTAAAAGATCACATGGTAATAAGTACCTTGCCAAAGAAGTTAAGTAGAGAAGAAAGATTGTGGATAGCAAGAATGGTTGCACTGAATAGCTCTTTGAATTCTCTTTGAATTTTCTTATCTTGAATGCTGCCTTTAAACCCTATGTCAGTCCCAGGAGGAATAGGAGGTAAGATGAGAGACTAGAGTTGTACAGATGCCAAACACATATACAAGAGTTGATTCCTATGGTGAGAACCCCCGTATCCTCTTGCTTTTGCCCTGAAGCTACACAGAGAGAAGCTGCTCTGCCAAACACTTTTTTCAACTAAAAAAAAAAAAAAAACACTTTTAGAAAAATAAAGAATCTCTTCTACCAAAAGCACAAAATATATGGAATGATAGTGAACTGGGGGCTCCGTATGATTCTGTTTCCTCCAAACTCAAGACTGGTTATAATGAAGAAAGTTTCACTCAACAAAGGCCTGGGTGCCTTAAATTTTTTTTTTTTTAATGTTTATTTATTTTTGAGAGACAGAGAGACAGAGTGTGAGCGGGGGAGGGGCAGAGAGAGAGGGAGACACAGAATCCTAAACAGGCTCCAGGCTCTGAGCCATCAGCCCAGAGCCTGACGCGGGGCTCGAACTCACGGACCGCAAGATCGTGACCTGGCTGAAGTCGGACACTTAACCGACTGCGCCACCCAGGCGCCCCAGGCCTGGGTGCCTTAAAAATTCTTACCATCAGGCAGGAGTAGATATAAGTTTTATGGGGCCTAAAGCTTATACAATTTGGGAAGGCCATCTTTAAGAAAAGGAATACTGAATTGTGAATAAAAACGAGGTATAAAAGTGAATACTTGTTTAATATTTTGATACTTATTTAAATCATAAAAGAAATCAAAGCAGATTATATAATTCACAAAGCTGACAAACAGCACAGAATCTAGAATAGTCTAGACCAGATGCTGGCTCCACACATTTCAAATCTGTTTCTCCTCCACTACCCTTATAGGTCAATGATGAACACCATAGAACATATACAGTGTCTGGCCCTGTTCCTTTGTGTCATAAGGAAGGCTAATCAATACAGCACTAGAAGAAACATCTAACCCAAAGCATCCAGCAATAATTTAACTACCCTCAGAAGTGACTGCAAATCAATCACATACCTATATCCCACTCACATCCAAATAAAATGTATCCCCAACTTATCTTCCCCTAGTCCTCTCTCAAATATCCACAACCACTCAAATACCATTCAACTGGAAGGGAAGTAATAATTACACCAGATTTCCACATTTTACAGATTAGAAACTCAGACTCAGTTTGACCAGAGAGAAAAGGATAGTAAACATCAAGTCTGGATTTAAATTCTGGTCCTTCTTAGTCTCAGTGATGTTTTCTTAATGAAAGCTACAATAACTAGAAAATAAAAGTGAGTATAGGAGACACAAAAATAAAAGAGAGGAATGTCACTAACAGGACTTTAATACACATAAGCTAAAAACAGGAACCAGGTAATAGTTTAATATATAAACAAAGTACAGGGCACCTGGGTGGCTCAGTTGGTTAAGCGTCTGACTCTTGATTTTGGCTCAGGCCATGATCTCATGGTTCATACAGTTCAAGCCCTGCAGTGGGCTCTGTGCTGACAGTGAGGAGCCTACTTGGGATTCTCTCTCCCTCCCTCCCTCTCTCTGCCCTTCCTGTGTCTTTCTCTCTTTCAAAATAAATAAATAAAAACTTTTTTTAAAAAGCACAATTTGAAACCATTTGGAATTGGACTGAATAGATTCCAATCTCCAGAATAGTCCTTAAAAAATTCTTAATGTATCTTAAAGTAGAAAGGACGAAAAGAAAATTCAGTTCACCCAACACCCTTTTTTTACCAACAACTCTCAATCCCAATTTATCACCTACACTTTTACCCTTTAAAACCCCACAGAGCTTCTGACAGCTTTCCCTGGGCCACTGTGTGGCTTTTTACTGAGTGGATCAGGCTGTTCTCCACTGCGCCTCTCTACCAGCTAGTCAATCAGCTTGTCAACCAAAAGCATCTTGGAGTTAGAAGTTCACTGGTATATTCCTTAAATGTGGTATTTTATTAAACATTTCATAGTATAAGGTCTATGACAAAGAAGCTGAAGGATTTTTGGAAAAATCAACCAGCCAAATAATACTTGTTGATGACCTTATATTGCCAGGTACTGTTCTAAGCTCTGGGACTTCTGCAGGGAGCAAGACAAGAAGACGCTCTCCTCAAGAAGTTTACATTCTAAGTAGAAGAGGCCAACAATAAATATTTACACTAATAAGAAAGAATTTTGAGTACTGATAAGTTCTTGAAGACAAAACAGTAATGATTAGGGCTGGACGGACAACTAAAGGGTAATGAGGTGACATTTGAGTTGAGTTCTGATAAGAAAGCAGCTTTGGTGGAGTGGCTGGGTGGCTCAGTCGGTTGAGCATCTGACTTCGGCTCAGGTCATGATCTCACAGCTCTGTGAGTTCGAGCCCCGCATTGGGCTCTGTGCTGACAGCTCAGAGCCTGGAGCCTGCTTCGGATTCTGTGTCTCCCTCTCTCTCTGCCCCTAACCCACTTTCATTCTGTCTCTGTCTCTCTCAAAAATAAATAAATAATAAGCAGCTTTGGGAAGACATGGGGAAAAAAACAAACAACAACAACAAAAAAAAAACCTTCTAAGGAAAATGTATAAGCACAAAGTCCCTGAGGTGGAGATGATATGGACATGTTCCAGACAGACCCAGAAAGTCAGTGTGGCTAAGGCTCCTTAGACAAGGCAGACACAGAGGAAGATGGTATCCAGACGGTAGGCAGGACTGGAACACATAGGGCACTCTGGGCCCTATGTGTTAATGAGCTCGGAATTTTTTTTTTTCTAGTAACAAAAGAACTCACTGGGTGCCTTTAGATAGCAAGTGATGTGATCTTTTTTCACTTTACAAAAATCACTCTGTGCATGAGAGAGATGGTGCAAAAGTAGAAAGAGGGAGTGGTCCAGGCCAGAAACATATGTTTTGGAGACAATACACTTAAAAGTTTATTTAAAGTCATGGGACTGACTGAGACCACCTCAGAATAAAGGATACGCTGAGTAAAAAGGAGGATGGAGGACAGAACCCGTGAATGTTTAAAGGTCTGGGAGAGGAAGCACCTGGGATCAGTGCAATCCCTTTGCTCTCAAGACAATGAGCCCAAAGCCTCAGGTAGTAGGAGCCCCCATACCTGGATGTTGCTGTCCCTCATCTGCCTAGAGCTGGAGAGAGCAAGACACCTACGTAATGCCTTTCCATTGCTAATATCTGCATTGAAGAGACCAGGGACAGGGAATGAACTATTGGGTTTCTTGACCTAAGGCAGTCTGGTGATGCAGGGTGAAAGGCTAGATCACATGCTCCATTTGAGGAAAATGTACTCAAAAGCCTCAGAGAGAAAAGCCAATGGAAGGCAGGAGTAGGAGGAGAGGGATAATTAAGCAGGGAAGAAAAGAGGCAATAAAAGGGAAGAGAAGGGAAGGACAGGGGGAAAAAGAAGCACCACTAATTTAAGAAAAGAGTATGGCATAAGGGCAATATTACGTCATAGGGTGTACAGTAGGTGGTTTTTGATGGCATGCACATTCTTAAAAATATTTATTATGTATGTTACAGTTATCTTTTGGCAATTAAATTGGTTATTTTTGTTTTGCTTTTCCAGGAGTGAGATAACATTTTTTTTATTTGAACACATTTATTTAATCAAAAAATTAAAGATCAGTTTAAAGGAAAAGTACATACTAAGTTCTTTATCTTCAGAATCTCCAAATTCCTTATTAGTACAATGGGATATAACCTCCCTTTCAGAGTTGCTGTGATGACTGGTAATAAGGGTTAGAAAGTACAATGTCTAGCAAGTTCTCAAGAGTAGTCATTAATGATAATAAATTAAAGCAAAAATTGAAATTAGAAATAGTTGATTTGAAGAAATCAGAGGGAGAGGAATAAAATTAGGAGTCAGGTACTACATAGAGAATAAGAAGGCAACATGGTTTTGAGATGGAGATGAAGGATCTGGTCCCAAGATAGGGTTGGATGGATTAGGTTGCTAAGCAAAGAAGAGAAGGAGGGGCTCTTGACCTGAGGACCATGAGTGGGCTCTGGGAGATCACTGAAACTTCTAAAAGTGTGTGGTAAAATGTGATGTATGCAAATATCAGAGGAGGCTTTATTTTTTTTATTTGTTTTAATGTTTATTTTTGAGAGACAGACAGATGGAGCGCAAGCAGGAAAGGGGCAGAAAGAGAGGGAGACACAGAATCCAAAGCAGGCTCCAGGCTCCAAGCTGTCAGCACACTGTCCAATGCAGGGCTGGAATTCACAAACCATGAGATCATGACCTGAGCCAAAAACAGACGCTTAACCAACTGAGTCACCCAGGCGCCCCACTTCATTTTTTATTAGAGATGGATACTCAGAAGAGGGTCCATGTCTCCCACCAGATTTTCAGAGGTTTAGGACCTCAAGTTTTTAGGTATTGCTGACTCAGACGTATCAACTAGTCAACTGAAAACAGTACCTCTATAAAGGCACTACCCCCAAAGTTTGCCCAGCATTGAAATGACATGGTACTTCAAAGTGTCTGGGTGGAGGATCACATGTTGAACTGAACCTGTAAAGGCAAGTCATGGGCCCGCCACCGCTATTTTCCAGAGATGGTTTGTGTTATGCCATGCCAGACCTGCTCTAGACCTGATAAACGGAGATGCAGGTAGTATACAAGACATCGCTGTGGCACAGAAAAGAGTTTCCTTGGGTGACAGTGAGGTTGATCCTGGGGTGATGATATTCTGGACATTAGAGATGGCAGTGAACATGCCCTTCTGAGTTCCTGCCTCCACCAGGTGGCCCTGACCACCAACCTTAGGCATAGCTCTGAAGGAGATGTGGGGCCCAGGGGGAGCCGTGTCCACACACTGATACCTCTAATTTCTACCGTGCCCTTTGTACTGCTTCTTACCTGATCCAACAACTGAAATTGAACAACTGAAATCCAGACTGAAATTACCAACAACTGTAAACCAAATCTAAACCACCTTTATACCAACCCATCCTTAGGGAATAGAGTCAGCCAGCTCCAGACAGCCATGAAGAACAATTTGGAGACTGCACTCGACCTATTTTATCACAACTCAGTCTTCTCATAAATATTTTATACATATCTGTAATTTCAAAAGCAGAGAGTTTAGCACTTCAGTTAAAAAATTGATAGGGTTTATGTCAATAGTTGCAGCTCATGCTGAAAAATATCTTCTTCATTAGTTTCTCCAAAGAGAGAGAAGGAAAAAAAAACTCCCAAAAAGAGAAAAATGTAAACTGCAGAATATATTTTCAAATATTTGCCTGTCATAACTATTCCTAGACGTTTATAAATTTTCCTCCTAGTCACCATGTTTTACTACATATTTTAAAGGTGAAAAAAAAAATGGTGAAGAATGTGTATCCCACTGTTAAAAGGATGCCACAATGCAAGTTCTGTAAGGAACTCACCGGAAACTGGTAAGTAACAAAGCTTTTAGAGCACCAAAAGAAATTATGAAACAAAATACTTGTTTACAAATGAATTTATCAAATAAATTAATAAATAAATACATGATTCAAGCAATAATGACTTAAATGTTGATTTTTTAAAACGGAAGCTCGGGATCCATCTCTAATAAAAAACAAAGCTTTCTTGGTTAAGGTGAACAACAGTAACAAAAAACTGCAAAATCACATTTGATTTAGGTCAAGGATGACTAGCTCTTGATGATGAAGATGAAGGTCCTTACTTCAAGAACTAAGAGGAATAGAATCCAAACAGACATTACTAGCACATTTTTACACAGAATAGTTCTAGTTTAGTATATAATGTGAGTTTCTCATCTTGGTATATTTTCCTCTTAACTTGCTCAGCTCATAGCTAAGAACAAAACAGGAGGTCAAGTATAGCAATGGGTAAGAAAAGTATAACGAAATACATTTGACAGTGCTAAAGCAGACATTTAGTCGCATACATATCAAATCTTCTTATGGGAACACAAAACAGTGACATATTCCATTAGCATTTTCTTCCTCTCAGGTGGAACACTTAGGAGCCTCAAGTACTTGGTAACCTACATTGAAATGCACTTTGGAGGTGCTTCCTCTCTGAAAGGAGTCTCCTTTCTCTCTCTGAAGTTCCTCTTGCAGATAGCTGACTCGAGGCTCAGAGAGGTGCAGTGTGGGACAGAGAAAGGGAAAAAACCCTTTCTTCACACTCGTGCTGCTCTGAATGCGGACCATCTGTGCCCCCAGCTGGAGCGCCGGCAATGGTCTGGCACTTGAACCACACCATATTTACAGATCTAAACACAAATGGCTACTGCCTGATTGTTTCATGATTCATTAGTCAGACAAGCTCTCCTCTCCCGCCAGCACAGCTGTTACAGAGTAAACCTTTGTCACTTAATAGGCCTGATTATTACTTTCCATCAAAGGTATTGATCTGTGTCACCTCTACTTAAGGGAATGGGGGAGAAGAAAAAGGGGGAATAAAATGGACCAGGAAAACATGAACACGAAGAAGAAGGAGGGCAAGAGAGGAACATTAGGTGGGATCGGCGACACTGGCTTCCTCCCCTGCTTTCTCCTGCGTGCCCTGAATATCTGAATCCATGTCTTCGGCCGCGGCGACTGACTTTCTCAGGAAGAGGAGCCATACCTCACATGGCGTGCAGCCCTCCTGAGTCCCCCAGACCACTGCAGTCACAGACCCTGACCACACAGATTAGGGTGCAACAACGGGCAAAAGGTGAAATGAACCAGAAATCTGTATCAATTAATAAACCAAGCCAGTGTGCAGATCAAGTACAGGCTCTGGAGGGAATTTTTTTTATAGCTGCTTTAATTATTTCCTTTTGTTTAACAAATAAAGTGAAGCTATAATCCTGAGCTGTTCTCCGACTGTGACGTACAGCATTTGCCCAGGTTGAAAGGTGCTCCTGTCTAGATGCCAGGTGGGCACGGCAGGGCAGAGCCCCGGCTGGGTATGCAGAATGCCAGCTTGGCATCCTGGCCAGTGCTCTGCTTCACTCTTGCCTCTATCACTTTCCTCACTTGTTCCTTTCTTAGGAAGAAAAAAAAAAAAAAAACTCCAAGGAGCAAAATGTGAGAGGATTTCCTGGGAGGGAAAAGACAAAGAAAAGCTGTCAGAAATGACACAAATTCCGTAAAAACCAAGAAAAGATTCTCACCAGCATCACCACCATAACAACTATTTAGGAAGCACAGAATTTTAGAAAGGAGGGCAAGAGACCACCTATGTAACCTCCTGGTATGCCTACACACAAAGGAAGCCCAAAGAGGTTAAGAAGCTTCCTCCTATCATACAGCTTTTTGGGTGGGACAGCCAAATCTGAAAGAAAAGTCCTCTGCTAACCAGTACAGAGCCCTTTCCATTCTCCCGACTAGCCCCTCAAATACCAAAATCTCCACTCAGACAGGAGGGGTAGGATAAGATAAGGTAACATCACAAAAATGATGAGACTTTCGTTCATACTTTGTAGTCACACTTGTGCAACTGCACCCATGTCATAGAACGGTATTTTATTTTACATAGTACACTTATGTATGTGTATGTGTGGCTATCACACACAAGTAACCCAATGCACACATGCATGCAGAATAGCTCATTAACAACCATTGAACAGCTCCAACTCTCTGAGATTCCAACATAGGCTGGTTCCCCTCCCTTTGTCTCCATAACACTCACTGCAATTGTTACCCAAATCTGGTATATTAATGAGATCTTTATGACTCCTTTTCCCCAGACCGCACCCTCCAATTGCAAGCACATTGTCATTCTAGTTCACAGAAGGTCAACAGCCTTGCTAAGTGCATCACTGTTTGTTTTATGGTGCTCACCAAAAGTGATGGATTGACAAGTCTAGACATTGGGACCCTCCATTTATGTGACTGTCAATAGGAGCAAAAGACAAGGTCCGCTCTGCCAACTTGGTTCATTCAGAATTAAAGGGGATGATCAGAACTCAGTTCTCTTAAGTTTCTATCTCCAAAGACATTATTAATGAGTATAGCATTGAGAAATATATGAATGGGCCGTGGCCCAGGGGATCTGAACAAGCCCATTTTATACTTATTTTATTCTCAGTAGTCCCTTGGCCAAGGGTAGGATGCTAATGGCTTGTGATCACTTCTGACTCAGCCCAGATTTTAATCAGCAAACTGGCAGTAAAAGACCCCCTGTCCCATTTCCATGTCTATAGTTCTCCAGGTGGTTTAATTGTTCCACTTGATATCCATGTCCAATGCCATCTAGTCTTCTCTCCTTCTCCAGCCCCAGTTCCCAAATGGCATTGGGAATTTACTCTTTGGAGCAGAATGTTAATGAAGCATGCAGTGTATGTTTTGATACCCATAAAAAAAATTTTTTTAACGGAATCATATCCTTAATTCTTCCATCAAAAACAGAATTCAGATTTGGAAGCAAATAAAATCTTACTGATAGCCAACTTTCAGTTTTTGAGCCTTCCAAACCAGTTTCTTTTTGTAAGTTATGTCTATCAGTTGACAGGACCAATATGATTTTACGTGGGCACAGTTTGGCAAACAGGAACTCCACATAATATAGTGCACTTGAAATTCATATAAAAAGAAAGCTGTCAGCAAGTAGAAACTGATTAAAATAAAGGGCATTTGTTCTTAACAGGGGAGGAAAATCAGCTTATAGCCATAAAAAGGAAACTGATTGGCAAGAACTCATGTGAAAATGCCAAAGTATTAAAAATACACTTTAATGTTTTCTCTGTTTATATTCCACTTGATAATTTGATTTTGAATCTAAATATGCATTTCTCCAAGCATATCAACAAAAATGGACCCTACCTAGAAATGTATGTATAGTAACCAACAGTAATGGCAGTATTCTATGAAAACAAAAATCCTTAAAATTTTTTAAGACATATGACAGATGGTTTGTCATGCCTTAACAAATTTTGTTGAGGCAGGTAGTGTAGGTATACTATCTTAATTTTACAGACAGGACACTGATGAGTTAAGAGATTACTGATAGAGAAATATTATCAAACAATGTTTATAAAGCATGGGGAGCCACTGCCTGGAATGCAAAAGAGCTCTCTCAGTTATAACTCCAAGAAGACCTACATGATGGTACACAGAAAGAAAAAAAAAAAAAATACAACTACATCATTAGAAAAACTGAGTCCAAGATCTTACCAAAGCTTTTGTCTTGGGAGAATGCCCGAGAGAAAATGTACTTTCTGGCATCCAGGTACTCACATGTCCTACAAATAACCATGCAGAATGAGCCTGGAGTCAGAGCACTTTCTACACAGACTAAAATTAAACATATATATGCAGTCAATTAAAACAATGTGTATTTAAAAATAGGCGTAACACTTGTTCTTATATAGCTACATTATTTAACTAAATATACATGTAACAGCTGGGACTGAAACCCAAAAAATACATATAGCAGATTGCAACGAAAACCTACGGTTGTATTTAGTTACCTACGTATTTTAATTTGGTTGCACATAATCAAAGCCAACAGTGTTCATGGTTGGATAATTGTGCTTTCTTGCTCCTAAAAATGCCAACACCAAACTTTATTCTGGAAAATGCCTTTTTCTTTAAATATTTCTCTGTATTTTTCTTTATAGAGTGTTCACAGAAATTTTTTAAATGCATTTATTTATGTAATTATATTTCTCATTTCTAAGTTTAAAAGTCATCATAGTGTACCCTAAAATGTCTCTGGTCAATGTGGCATAAATCTGGATGATAAAATAATAAATAAATAGCCAAAACTTATGACCCACTATGTGACAGTCACACAAATATTTACTCATTTAATCATCAGAATATCCTATAAATTAAGTTCTATTATTATCCAGATTCTACAGATGAGCAAACTGAGTCCCAGAGAGATTAAATAACTTGTGCTACCACATAGAGCTAGTGAGTGGTAAAGCTGAAATTCAAAACAAAGCTGTCTGGCTCCAAAGTTCATGCTCTTAAACTAAAATTTACAAGTAAACATAACTCTAGAAAGAGAGCAAGAAAGAAAAAGAAAGAGAGAAGGAGGGATAGAGAGATGAATCAAGGGATGGAGGGGGGAATAAGAAAGCTTTTAAAAACTGAACCAAAAAAAAAAAAAAAAAAGAGGGGGCTAAGTTTGCCTTTATAATGCAGTGAGGAAATCTGGAAAATGCTCTTGAGGAATTAAAGGAAGTCTTTTTGACAACTGGAACAGGGTTTTTTGGAAGAAGGGAGAAAAAAAAGGGGGTTGATGCCAACTGAACCCCACTATGACCTTGATGGAGGAGAAATGACTGCAGATTCAGTTTGTCTGTGCCAGCTCTCAGGGCCTCCCTTCCAGGAATACATCCATCTGCCCCAGCATCCTGAGCATTTCTAATACTGCTCCTCCCTGCTTGGACTTAAGAAGATGTCAAGGGATAAGACACCCGGAAACCTAAAATACAAGCGTAGTGATGCATGGTCACTTGGCAACGGTGACTGTGCTTAGCTTCATGCCAAGGAATGGAGCCTGCCTTCTTGCCAGCAGCCCAGACATTCAGCAAACAGACAACACAGTGGAAGCAGAGACACAGAAGCAGAAGGGAACTGTCCAGCAGAGGAGGAACCTTCTACACATTTATAAGAAAAATACAGAAGATAAGAAGACTAGATTATCACTGATCATAGCAGCAGGATGTTTGTGAGGAGAGAAAGTACTTTTAACTCAGCAGTAATGTGGACTATATTATCTGGGAACAGAAATGCCATATGATATGTCACTCAGTGAAAGCTTGGAGGAGTAGCCCACAAAAATAAGCAGAGGCATCAGTTACTGTTTTTTGGACCTAGGCAGAGCTGGAAATGAAGGCCATCAGAAACCTTAGTGCAGATGCCTCAGAATTTTGTGGTTTGAAGGAGCTAGGGGTTTGTTCTATTTTCTTTTCTTCCTTTATTTATTGTCTTTGTTACATCAGGCTCCTTTGAGTAGCCTCCTCTGGTGAGAAACAAAGCTTGATGGGGCATGTGGTTCTATTTGGAATCTTTTATGCATATCTTTATTGCTGTCTTCAAATAAAGCTTGTCATATAATGCTTTCCAATAAATTACGACCTTGAACATCTAAAATAGTATTGTTTTTCATTGTGGTAAGTGAATCAGAATATTGAATGCAGTATAAGTAATTACCATAGTTACCAGTTAGTGAAGGCTTACTATTTGCCTTTCAGGCATGATCCATGTATTTTGTGTACATTAATCTTCACAACAATCCTGAAGGAAGTTCTATTGCCCCCATTTTGCAGAACAGAAAACTGAGACTCAGACTGGCTGCAGAACCAATAAGAGGCAGAACCAGGATTCTACCCCAGGTTTGTGTGGCTTCAGAGTCCTTGCTCATAGATGTTGCCTTAAGAAATGTCATCAGGGGGGCGCCTGGGTGGTTCAGTCAGTTAAGCATCCGACTTCAGCTCAGGTCATGATCTCGCAGTTCATGGGTTCAAGCCCCGCGTCCGGGAGCCTGCTTCAGATTCTGTGTGTCCCTCTCTCTCTATCCCTCCCGCACACATGCTCTTTCTCTCTCAAAAATAAATAAAAACATTTTAAAAAAGAAATGTCATCAGGAATAATAAAATAACAATATTCCAAACTGAGGGTTATTGAAGGGGTTGTGGGAGGGGGGATGGGCTAAATGGGTAAAGGGCACTAAGGAATCTACTCCTGAAATCAGTGTTGCACTATATGCTAACTAATTTGGATGTAAATTAAAAAAAAATTAAACATAAAATTAAAAAAATAAAATAACAATATTCCAATGAGCAATCCTGAGACTTACTATCAACATATACTCGGCTAGACTGGCACCTTCAACCCTTGGAACAATCAAGAGTGTGACAATAGCTCAACAACTGGAGTAGTGCAAAGAGCAATAGACAAGATTTGAGAAGATTTGGTTTGGGGCCTGAGTCTGCTTCTAACTCTCAGTTTCCTGGGGCATTTTCTCAAGCCCTATGAATCTCAGTTCCTGAATCTCTACAAAATAGTCATAAAGAGACTTGCCCTATGGGTCTCACTATTGGGTAATTAACTGAAATCCGAAGCACTCCAGAAATGCATTGGTTTTAAATCTCTATATATGATACTCTTAAATTGTAACTCTGGCTTACACAGTCTCAACCACAAATGGACATCAGTGTCTTCTCTTTATCACTCCTTGCCCTCCAACAGTAGCCACAGGTATTAGATGCTGCCATGAGAAACATTTTCCGAATGCTAGAAATTGTGCAAGATGAGCCTGAGCAAAATGACCATAAATCCACTTTGTAAGTGCTGTGTCACTTACAAGGGACAAAAAGAGAGAAATATTCTATTTTCTTAATGACTGTGGTTGAGATTAGCATGCGGTGAATGCAGAAAAACCAAATTCTGCTGCCTCCTGGCTTCATCATTATATAGAATGTGAATATTGCATGTATCTATGAGGTATTCAAAAGTGTACAGGCCTAGCAAAATACCAGTTTGCTTCCATCTTGCCAAATTATGCTCTCTTAATATCTAGAAAGCTGCAAAATCAGGACTCTCACTAGGTCTTATATCTCCATATCCCACAAAATTACACTTAAAAGTAGTTCCAAAACCCCCAGATTCATGCCAATGTAATTAGAATTTTCAAGATTTAAACTTTTGGATTAGGTACTCTTAAGAATCTAATACAAATCTGGGATCTTCTCCCCAGATTAAAACCCATTCATACACAGGCACACACACACACACACACACACACACACACACACACACACACAAACACAACTGACTGTATAGGAGGCTACAAATTCTTTGATGCCCATCCAGGGGCCCTTCAGGGTTTGCAGACCTCAAGCGAAGAACTCCCAGGGCTCACACATGGATGTACACGTTGATCTATTACATGATCATGCTTGGTCAAGGGGTGAAGGGAAACTGAATCCATCTCTTATATTATTCACTAAGCCATGCTGTATCCACCCAGGGGGGATACTGTTTTCTAATTTGTTCAAAGGTGCCTTGTAGTGGTAGGGGTGTAGTAGGACCAGCTCACACCAGCTGTCAAGCTGAGCTCATTGTGTGCCTCTCTGCCCAACCCCATGTTCAAGGATAATCACACTGAGAGCTTGAAATCAGCCATGGTGGGAGTATTTATATCAAGGAAATTGTAGTAAATCCTACAAAGAAGGGCTGCCCCAATAAGAGAGCCAGTTGTTGAAGATTTACCAACATATCATTGCATAAGGGCTGGTAGAGACCCAGAGGACCTCTGTCATATTGTGACAGATTTGAAATAAAAGCAGAAAATACAATTTTAAAATCTACATCCCAGTTTCCTCTTAGTATGTCCTATTTGCTTTTAGGTCAAGGGCTTGTGGGCCCTGACTTGTTTTGAGCACAGACATAATAGATAACAGATGCTAGAGAAGATATTCAGAGAGGGCTGCTAGAAAAATTGATTCCCATTCAGTCCAAGATGGGTCTAAAGATAGCATCCAGAACTAGAAACCTATGTTTTAAAACATCTGCAGCACTGGTAGCTGTAACTGCCATAAGAACCATCAAGAAAACAAATGATTGTTGCATATAATTTTTATGCAATTTTTATGGGATTAGAAGGAGGAACTCTGGGTGGGCTCGAGGGAGGCAGGGAGTAAATCTAAAACCCAAAACTCTTGAGATGCCAGAAAAGAAGAGCCCCGCCCATAGCAGGCATAAATTGTGGACTGATGTTAGCTTTCTTCTGTAGGCTTTTTAAAGAACTACTGCTTATAACTAAACTCTATCTTGAGCCGAGATATTCTCTGAGGAAGGAAAAAAAAAAAAAGAAAGAAAGAAAAGGCAGGTCAAATGGCTGATTCCAGTTTTGAATTACAGAGGGCTATTGATTTTTCATTAAGGGTCCTGCGCTGCTCTCAAGAGGAGGGAGAGAGAGGGGAAAGTAATTCATTGATTAGAGCCGAGGGCCATGTTCATTTATTGGCTTCCTGCCACGTCCCATTATTTCCGATTCTAAATGTATATTGAAGTCAGTTTATTTTCATCATTGCCTCCTGTCACCAGAAATGTCTCCCAGTAACTATTAGTTTAATCATCCTTTTCTCACAATGGTAATGAGTGATAATATCCAACATGATCCTGGATTTGTGGATATTATTCATTGGATTACAGCGTTGCTCCTCCCAAGGCTCTAGTTAAGAGTCTGTCAAACACTTTAACAGTCTAAAAGACATGAATAGTTTGATAATTTTTTAAAAATATATTTGAATCAAAAAAAACTATAGCATTTTTACTCTAGTTTTACTTAAAAAAAAAAAAAAGAAAAAAAAAACCTTTCCTGGAATATCCACGATTTTTGATCTATCAATGATGGTAACTTTAGAGAATGCAGGAAACCCACCCAATTCAGGCATCATGTACCTACACCAAGCCGCTAGAAACCAATCTAGAGAACCATCAAGCACATGCTGAATAAATCAAGTACTCCATTTAGCACCATAATTTAATTTGCAAAAATCTGTACTGTCTTGATTCATACTTGAACCTCTCTGTTTTACATATTAGTAAACTGAGGTCCCAAAAGACTGAACCACTCAGGATCACCTTACAAAGTGGCACAGGGGGACTAGAACCCATGTTCCCTGGCTTCAAGATCATTATTTGTTCTACGACACCATGCTGCCATTCTAATAATCTACCCTCTCAGGTCATGTGATATTTACAACATATAAAAATCAGAAGCTGATGATGACTTTATTATCAAATACTAAAAACGTTGCTAATGATTTTTTTTTCTTCCCCATCTCAGGATAAGACCTTATTTCCCGTTAAGCACTGCCTCATACCTAGGTAAAGTAATTAGTTGCCCACATTATATAATGTGAGTGTCTACTTGCCTCCCAAGGTTTCCCAAACTCAATACCTCTGGTCATCTCCCAAGGGGCTCATGTACATTAAAACTTCTGAATGAATTTTCTCAATGCACTGTGAAAAGTGGGAGGAATTCTCCCATTTTATAGGAGATTGGCCAAGGCTACACTGGAAACAATCATTTACAGGTCCAGAACTTAGACTCAGGCCGGCTCACAAGTTCCTTTCCACTACACCACAGCTCCCTCTGGTGCCCAAGTTAACAGTGGGAACTATTAAAAACAAAACTATTTAAAAGATGTATACCAGTAAACTGAGCTAAAAAAAAAAAAAATGCCATGAAAAAATATCCCATTCAGAGTAGCAATCAAGAATATAAAATGTCTACAAATAACTATGACAAAAACATGTAAGGAACTTATAGGACTAAAACTAAACAACTTTACGGAAAATGTAAAATAAGATCTAATTAAATAAAGAGGCATTTTAAATGTGTCAGTTCTTTCCAGTGGGATACCCTGGAAAAAAGCTGATAAAATTATATAAAATTATTCTAAAATCCCTCTGAAACACAAAAACAAAAGGCATTTTGAAAAATGAGAACAATGAAGGGGTACTCACTCCATTAAATATCAAAATGCAATTCAAAGCTTCAGTATTTAGGTGCACCTGGGTGGCTCAGTGGGTTGGGCAACTGACTCTTGAGTTTAGCTCGGGTCGTGATCTTAGTGAGACTGAACTCCATGTGGGGCTCCACACTGAACGTTAAGCCTACTCTATCTCCTGCCCTCTTCCCCAGTTGTGCTCTCTTTCTCTCTCTCCTAAAGAAAAAAATGTATAAATGGCATCTTTAAAAAAAAATAAATAAATAAAGCTTCAGTATTTAAAACAAATTGAGAACCTGTGCAAAAATCAACAGACAGATCAATGGAACCAATTAGATGGCCATAAAGCAGACTATAGCATATACCATATACAGTAAAGAAAACATTAAATAATTAAAGGAAAAAATATTAAATATTTGGAAACAATTAAATTGGAAGCTCATTTTACAAAGTGCATCAAGAGGTATTTCAGATGAATTAAAGGGTTAAATATTTTGTCAATATTATAAAACAGAAATAAAATAGAAATCAATATTCAGCTTATAAAAACATTTTATCAGTATAAAACCAGTGAAAAAAATGATGGAAGGGGCACCTAGGTGGTTCAGTCAGTTAAGCATCTGATTTCAGCTTAGGTCATGCTCTCACAGCTCGTGAGTTCAAGCCCCGCGTTGGGCTATGTGCTGACACCTCAGAGCCTGGAGCCCATTTCAGAGTCTGTCTGCGGCTCTCTCTGGGGCGCCCCCCCCCCCCGGTCTCTCTCTCTCTCTCTCTCTCTCTCTCTCTCTCTCTCTCTCTCTCAGAAATGAATATTAAAAAATTGTTTTAAATGATGGAAAAACAGATTTTACTCTTTTAATATGTAAAATGTCTACTCAAACATTACAAACTATAAAAATTAGCAATGCAAGTCACACACACATACAAAAAAAAACTAGTAAACCTAACTAGCATTCAAAAATACTAACTAGGGGTGCCTGAGTGGCTCAGGAGGTTGAGCCTCTGGCTTCAGCTCAGGTCACGATCTTGGTTCAGTTTGTGAGTTTGGGCTCACATCAGGCTCACCACTGTCACTGCAGAGCCTGCTTCGGACTGATGGTCACCCTCTCTCTCTGCTCCCCTCCCACTCACACTCTCTCTCAAAAATAAATAAACATTAAAAAATACTAAAATAAGATCAGAACAGTTTTTACCTACTGTGTTAACAACATTGTTTTAGATAATAACAAAGTTCTCGTGAGACACATACTATCATACTACTATAGGAGAATAAATTGATCATCATTCTGAAAAGAAACATGCCTTTATGTTTCTAGAGACTTTAAAATATACTGAGAACTTGTGGCCAGAAACTGTAGTTCTAGGAATCTAGCCCATGACATGCTTATAAATAATTTTCATAGAAATATCACTTATAAAAACTAAAAGAAAAAAATGGAAAATAAACAAAAATAAACGAAAATTTTCATTAAGTAGAACCATATAATAAAGTAGCACACAGACACAAAAATAATATTTTGAAAGATAATATGGAAATGCTTATTCATAAAAAGAGAAAAGCATTGCAGTTCCAAATTTGTAAAAAAGTGAAACAACAATGGCAATGAGGAAAAGGGATGAACAAAAGAACACTTTAAGATTCAGAGTAGTAAGATCTAATCCAATCACTAAAAGAGTGTGTGGAAATAGGAATGAGTGGGGGATTATTCACAGGACACTAGCTCAGGTGTTGGGGTGAGTGGGAGAGACCATTGCCAAACTAAGTAACACACATGATGAGATCAAAACTTAACCTAATACTCTCAAACAGAAGCATAGGCACTTTTCCAAAGAAGACATACAGATGGCTAGCAGACATATGAAAAGATGCCCAACATCACTCATCATTAGGGAAATACAAATCAAAACCATGATGAGATACCACCTCATACTTGTCAGACTGGCTAAAATTAACACAAAAAACAACAGGTGTTCACAAGGATGTGAAGAAAGGGGAACCCTCTTGCACTGCTGGTGAGAATTCAAACTGGTATAGTCACTGTGGAAAACAGTATGAAGGTTCCTCAAATAGAACCACTCTACAATTCAGCAATTGCACTATTAGGTATTTACCCAAAGGATACAAAAATACAGATTCAAAGGGGTACATGCACTCCAATGTTTATAGCAGCATTATCAACAATAGCCAAACTATGGAAAGAGCCCAAATGTCAATCAGCTGACAGACAAATAAAGAAGATGTGGCATATATTATACAATGGCATATTACTCAGCCATCAAAAAGAGTGAAATCTTGCCATTTGCAAGGACATGGATGGAGCCAAAATGTATTATGCTAAGCAAAGTGAATCAGAGAAAGACAAATACCATATGATTTCACTCATATGTGGAATTTAAGAAACAAAACAGATGAACATATGGGTGGGGGAGAATAAGGGGAAATAAACCGCAAGAGGCTCTTAATGATAGAGAACAAACTAAGGGTTGATGGAGGGAGGTGGGTGGGAGATGGCTTAGATGGATAATGGGTATTAACAAGGCCACTTGCTGTGATGAGCACTGGGTGTTATATTTAAGTGATGAATCACTGAATTCTACTTCTGAAACCAATATTGCACTGTATATTAACTAAAATTTAAATTAAAAAATTAAAATGAAAATTACAAAACCATAAATATTCTACTATACACCCAATTTTTTTTAAGTTTATTATTTATTTTGAGAGATACAGAGAGAGCATGAGCAGGAGAGGGGAAGAGAAAGAGGGAGAGAGAATCCCAAGCAGGCTCCACACTGTCAGCACAAAGGCCAATGCGGGGCTCTGTCCCACAAACTGTGAGATCATGACCTGAGCTAAAATCAAGAGCCAGACACTTAACCAACTAAGCCACCCAGGTGCGTATTTACCCAATTCTTTAATTTCATTAGGGTTTATCCCAAGTACCACAAGAGGGCTATTTTCAGCATTGGGAAAATCTCTTGTCTTGCTTCTCTGATATCATAGGGCTTACCCAGTCTACTAGTGTTGACACTATGTTCAAACAAGTCAAACTACAGCTATATGGAGATCAGATGGCAGGAAAATACCAAAGTTAACACTGCTTTGAAAGCTCCGAGGGCAGAGGGGTTCTAAAAGTTTAAGAACAGCAAAGGGTATAACAGAAGTTAATCTTCAACAGAATCATTCAACAAACTACCAACTCTCTACAATACACACAGATTCAACCAGATGACAAGAGGGGCACAATTATGTGAGGGGCAGTGCTCACATTTCAACAGCTTTTGCCACTAAAGATTTTTGAGAATACAAGGAATACTTTGAAAGACAGATATACTTTTTACATAATCTCCATAAGTTATTTAATTAAGCAAAGTAGGTATTTATATTAATAGGAGCTTGAAGTAAGATTTACCAGGTTTGGTACTCAGATTGGATAGTCAATGTGCATTTAATTTAAATTGGCTCTAGGGAGTGTGTGACTGTTTGTGTGCAATATCCACGCTCAAAAAATTCCTCTAACTTTCTCTGAATGATAAATAAATCCAAATTTAACCCAACTACATAAATTTTATACATATTACTCAGTGATAATATTAATCTCTCTCCCCCAAAAAACATATTTGTAGGCTGGATAATGGTTTCTTTCTGCATACTATGTGATATTTGGTCCCACTACCATTAAAAAATATTCCATGAAAAATTAGAACTTAAATATCCCTACAGTGTTCCCTTGGTAAAGTTTCCCCCCAAAAAGGAATAATAACCTGGAAGCAACAAAACTTAGTGAAATAAATTAGAAAATTAAAGGCAGCCACCCCTAACTTTCAATCTCTGTGTTCAAGGCAAGTCATTTAACTTCTCTGAGACTCAGTTCCATATGTATAATTTGGAGGGAAAAATATTTGCCAGAGTTGCTGTAAGGACTAGCGATGCTGTAAAGCATCATCATTAAAGTAATAGTTTACCATTCTATGTATTTTTGTATATCCTCTCATATAATCCTCAAAACATCCCTTCCATTATTTTCTCCATTTTAAAACTTAGGAAACTAAGGCTCAGAAATATGAAACAACTTGGCCAAGGTCCACATGTTTGGCAAAAGATCTGGGATTCAAACCTGGGCAGTCTGACTCCAGAAGCCAGGTGCTTATTCACTCTACCAACGTACTTCAAAAGGGCACCCTTTTAAGTGTAAGCTGTTAATAATAATAATAATAATAATAATAATAATAATAGTTGTTGTTGTTGTTCTTGTTGTTTGTTGCTGCTTTTTTATGACTTGCATCAACCATGATGCTTGTCGAAGAGCTCCCTAACCATTCATGTCCTTACAGGCAGTGCTGTTTTATATTTATTTTCAACTCAGATAGAACTAGAATATCATAAATATGTGTGAATTGGTTAAAAATAATTCCTTAAATGGTTAAAAGTGTTAGAAATATAAATCCAGAAGCTATTGCACCTTACAGTTCAAGGTAAAAAAGAATGGCTGATGTAAATTGTGCCAGTACACCATCAACATAAACCATCAGGGCACTATATATTACTGAGCCACTGCCACTCTGTACATATATCTTGATACAAGCAATACTTTTGACACCAATCACTTCCCAAGATAAAATACAGTTTGTAGGGGAGTAATTTCAACATCACATAAAATGGCACCCTCCCACAAAGGAAACATTCATTTTCGTACAAAAAAAAAAAAAATATGCTCACAGTGTTGAGTAATATAGCCACCAAACACAAAATAAATGCAGTTCTGTACTTCCCCCCAAATTGCTATATTTAGTCTCATTTTCCAAACTAAATATTAATTTCTTTCCCACAACACAAAGTGAATACTAAGAATCAGCCAGTTCTCAAACCCTGAGATAATTATGTTTTTTCTCTATGCTCTTTTTTTCCTTGAAGATTCATTAGAATTTCTTGGCCAAAATAAACCATGATTCTAAAACAACAGATACATTGTTGGTTATTAGCAACAAATAAATTATTTCAATATACAGTATCTCTCTGTGTCTTACTCTCCTAACCAACCCTGCATGGAAAATAGTAGTAACAATACCTATTATTTTTTGCCTCATCTATAAAGGCTTTTCATGATCAGTACATTTAACATCCCTGTGCCTAACATCAAGGCTGATGTATTCTCATCTAGTTTAACACTCAGCATGTGGCATATTTCAGACTTCTACGAACTCCACAAACCATAAAAGCATAAAAGCATACATGATTGCCATCCAACCACCACCAAGAGGAAACACATGGTGTTGAGTTAGAAAATGGTTTTCCAAAAATAGAAAATGATTTCTGCATATTTTTAAATCTTAATTTGGTTCCATTAAGGTTAAAAAATTCCATGAGAAATTAGGACTTTTAGGTATTCCTCTAGTGTCTCCTCTTTCAAGTTTCCCTGAAACGGGAACAATAATAACTTTAATCATGAGGCAACAAAATTTAATGAAATGAATCACATCATGAAATCCAACCAGACCTAACTGAACAGCCAAATTTGTTGGTATTTTTTTTTTTTTGAGAGAGAGAGAGAAAGAGAGAATGAGCAGGGAAGGGATAGAGGGAGAAAGAGAGAGAGAATCTTAAGAGAGATCTCACAACAATGATATCATGACCTGAGCCAAAATCAAGAGTTGGACACTTAACCGACTGAGCCACCCAGGCACCCCGGGCATTTTTAATATTTATTAAAATTTTAAGTTGTTCTCAGCCTCAGTCCTTTAGACCTTGCCTAGAAATTCATATTGATTCACACAGTTTCCTCAGAAAAAAAGTCACCAATAGTAGAACATTATTTCACACTTGAACCAGACTCTGAGTGGAAAAGAATGGATTGGAGTAGAGGGAAATTATATACTTGAGATGTCCTGGAAGAAAACAACGAGAATGTTTGACTTTATGACTAGTTTATGGTACAAATATAGTTGAAATAATCATCCCTAATTTAGGATGGCTCAGTTTAGGATTGTTTGACCTTACAATGGTGTAAAAGTGATACACATTCAGTAGAAACCAAACCTCCACTTTCAGTCTTTTCCAGGGGTAATGATATTCTCACGATGCTGATTAGTGGCAAAAGCCACAGTTCCCACTCAGCCATGCAATCACAAGGGTAAACCACCAATACACTTACAACCATTCTATGCCTATACAACCATTCTGTTTTTCGTTTTCAGTACAGTATTCAAAAAATTACATGAGATACTCAATACTTCAATATAAAAAGGTTTTGTGTTATTTGATTTTGCCCAATTGTAAGCTAATGTAAGTGTCCTGAGCACATTTAAGGTAGGCTAGGCTAAGTAAGCTAGGAAGCTCAGTAAGTTAGGTATATTAAATTAGATAAGTTACGTATATTTTTGACTTAGATATCTTCGATTTGTGATGGGTTTGTTAAGACATAACTCCACTGGAAGTTGAGGAATATCTGTACTAATGTTTTAAAGAAAGGGTTTTGCATTATATGTAAGAAACAAGATATGGAAGCAACCCGAGTGTCCATTAATAGATAAATGGATGGATAAAGATGGTGTGATACATAAACACACACACGGGAATATCATGCAGCCATAAAAAGAGATGTTTTGTTTGTTTGTTTTACCAATCACTATGTTGTACACCTGAAACTAACCTTGTGTGTCAATCATACTCAAAAAGTTAAAAAAAAAAAAAAAGAAAGAAATAAAAGAAAAGAGAGAGAGGGCTTTGGAGCATACTGTTTGTTATACAATCAAGAATCTGACTGGCCTTTGTCCTTGTTCCTTGGAAAGAGACTCTAAACCCTTAGAATTTCCTGAGAAAAAGGAATGTCTTTGATTTTCAGGAGCTTTTCATTTCATACTTCAGTTTATGCTAAGTATGTAACTCATGGTAGAACCCTAGACAGCTTGCAGGCTGACCATACTCTTCGAGGATCAGGGCTTTGATCTGTGATGCCAGCCTGCCCTCCCAACATCTGGAGATTGAAGACTGAATTCAATTATGTTGAAAAGGATCCAATAAGCCATGCCTACATAATGAAACTCCAATAAAAACTCTGGGAACTGAAGCCTGAGGGATCTTCCAGGTTGGTGAATGTATTGATGTGCAGGAATTTGATGCCCCCTGCTCCCATAGAGACAGAGCATGAAAGTTCTGCATTCAAGACCCTCCCAGAGCCAGCCCTAAGTGTCTCTACATTTGACTGGTCCTGATTTGTATCCTTGGTAATAAAACTATAATAATATGAGTTCTGTGAGTTATTCTAGTAAATTATTGAATCTCGGTGGGGGTGGGGGGGTGGGAACCCTCTGGAATTGTAGCCAGTTGGTCAGATGTGAAGCTGGCCTAGGGACCTCCACATTTCCAGCTGGAATCTGAAGTGAGGACAATCTTACTGGGGACCAAACCCTTAAACCTGTGGTGTCTGACGCTAACTTCAGGTGATTAACATCAGAATTTATTGCAGTAAACCAACATTGAAAAAAAGAATGCCTCCAGCAGGTATCTAAACGCCTACTTTTCTTTTCTGCCTTAAACTGGTTAAGGAAAACCCAAGGACAGTATATCAACTACTACAGTTGTATAACTCCAGTTGTACTGGAGTACAACATAAGGGAGAAAAAAACCCAACTCTCTAAGGCTCTTCTTCTATTCACAAAGACAGAATTCTGTGCCATATATCATGGAAGAATCCCTTATGTTTCTATTAGCCTATACCCAGTTTTAATATCCAAAAAAATACATTGTCCATGAACGTTCTATGACAACCCTGAAAGACATCAAATTTGATAATTGCCTCTAGTGAAGGCAGAGTGTAAATTCTGAATAAATTTGGGAGTAAGTAATATAGTTTACAGCATCACATTTCATAAAATAGTGATGGGAATGTCTGCTTACCAGATAAAAGATATCTTTTCCACTACCTAAATCCTTTGCACATATCCACTTGACCTCAGATTTATGGAGGTCAGATTCCTGCTTCTTCATTTCATTTTATAACACTAGCAATATAAAGTAGGCTGAAACTTTACATTCATTGTGTTTGTAACTTTAAATTCTAAATATAAGTCGAATTTATTATCTTATAGTCCTCTAGAATTTATGTAATGGCTTTATAAAGAGAGTCACCATACAATTAGGAATATAGGCAAAATCAATTTTTTCATAATGAATTTTCTCCAATTATGTTTTATTCTCCTGTTTCAAGTTTTTCTTTAAAGAAAATCTAAAGTATATTAAAAACTAAGATTATAGTGTAATGAGTCTAGGTATTACATTGGGTCATAATATAAAGCTATCTACTTTATGCCAAAGCATAGTTAATACTGAACTCTTCTTCCCATTATAAATTACTCAAGTTTATTTTTGTTATGTGATTTCTTAGGTAAAAGTTTTCTAAATTTCTCATTCTTCATTATTTACAAAGTGCTTTATTTTTTTCATAAAAGAAAATCCATAAATGTTCTTTATTTGGTAAGAGAATTATAGAATTATAACAATGACATCTCAGAAATGAGAAAAAGGAAATCAGTGATTTACTCAATCACACCATTAGTGAGGCTAGTGGGTGCCAAAATTCAGGATGGTTGTTGCAGCATCTGGGGCTATTTCTACTACGTTACAATGGCTCCATCATTGACACTGTAATCAGTGATTTCAAGGAATGTGTAGAAGGAAGCAATTACAGAATAGAAGTTACTTAAGAATAAGTAATGAAATCTTGCCTTATTCAAGATTTAATTGTGACCATTTTCAAATAAGTATAACTTAATGGTAAGACAACATTTAAAAAAATGTGCAAAGGTACCCACCAAGTTACTGGTGATGAAAATTGTATTGAAAAATGAGGGACAACTTTGATGTTTTACCTTGCATATTTTGCATGATCTGACTTTTGTAATTATGTCAACTTTGAAACTCAAACACTAGACTTATAAGATTTTTGCTGATTTTAAACTTTTTAAAAAATTTTTTTCATAATCCAAAACCAGTTTGATTTACTTTTGCACAATGAAAAAAAGGAAAATGAAAAAGATACTCTCCTCCACAGTTATAGTGTGCTAATTTTTGGAACAATGTTTGTGACTGTAGATCAAAAAATATCAGAAGACATTTAAACCTAATGATACTTTAAAAGTTTCAGGGATGGCACCTAACGAGTCAGGGGCATTGGCACATTCCATTTTTATAACTAAGAAGCACAGAGGATATATCACTCAACTCTATAGAATCACAAAGGATATGTAGGTGACCACTAACTCAGTCACCACATCTTGAAAAACTGGAACTGAATCTCAAAAAGGCAAGGATGGAACTTCTAAATCAAATAATATATTTCTCAATATAGCTAGTAGCACTATACTGGGTACTACTGAGGATATGTTTAGAAAGCACAAATGAGAACTTAATCTGAACAAAATAAAATAGTTCAGATAAACTTACATAGAAATCTGTAACAGGAGTTAAATACAAAATAAATAGATTAACAAAGCTTAAAACAGCCTGTACATACGTTACTGAGAATGTAAGTACTTTTAACAATAAAAAAAAAAACAGAATTATACTATACATACAAATGCACACATTTGACCAATTAACATGTTTAGCAGAAAAACATGCAATGTAATATGACTGAGCTAGTCACAGGATAATTCTAGGATTTAAAAACTCATAGGGCAGTACTGAAGTCTGGCAAGGGGAAACAGGCTAAGGTTTATGATGAACAACTCTTCAATACAGTATGCACTGTATACACTGTATACAACTGATGTTAAAAGCCTAAATTAGGACCTTTTGTGTATATGAGATCTGAGCCCAAATGGCCCCCAATCCCACCACTGTGGGATTTGCCTTTTTTGGAAGGTTATGAGACTGTATGGCAAACTTCTCTTGGTGTCCCTGACAAAGAATACCACACTAGATTAACCACAGATCAGAAATGTTTTAGTATCTATACTCATAGATAGGCGTTGTTAATATACCCTTCCAGCAGCAAAAATTCTTGAGGACCTCACTTAAGTGTTAAAAATTCTACTTCATAAGAGAAATATGTTCTAAATTGGATAATTCTCTGTTCTAGATTTGTGTAATTTTAATATTCAAATATCCAGAACAGACATTCTGATACCATGGTATCAAGATCAAATAATTTCAACCACCATGTACACCAGCAAGCAAAGATGAAATTCTATAGATGTCTGTTGAGCAGAAAATAACAATATCCTAATAAAAAGAGAAAAACAGAGAGAAGGCAAGAAGAAAAGAGAGAGAAAGCAGTGAGCATGGCACTGGGATAGTACTGGGAGTCAACCTGGGTAATTTATGCCTAAACCCATGGGTCTTCCATGGCAAAAGACTTGAAAAGCCCATATTGGACATGAGCAGTGTGATTTGGTAGAAACCATGATTGATTTAATGTCAGAGGATTTGGCTATAACTAGCAATGTGACCTAAGATGAGTCACTTAACCTTGGCCTCAGTTTCATTTTTAAAATAAAGGCATTAGATTAGATTATTTTTATACTTCCTTCAAGACCTAATATAGTGTTATTCCATTTCTCTTCTTTGCTGTGTAGCAATTGTAATCAAATCAATGACAAAAAAGAACCTCAGTGGATTATCAAATTAATGAGGATAAAATGAAATCCAAGGCTTAAAGGCTTCTTAAGAAGTTATCACATGTTTTATAAGAGTTAGGCATTATTATCTCCATTATTAATATAAACTATCCGATGTAGAAATTCTGAAATACAAAGGACTTTAGATAAAACTTCCAAATATCTAAAAGTGAGGCCATGTATTTCTATTTAAGCAAGTGTCAAATTTGACATGCACTTAAACCTTATTATATCTTTTTCAAATTTCTACTTGGGGTTATTTTGAAGCTCCATAATGGAGTAATAAGTCATTTATGTTTATGATTTCCTTTTCAACTTGATTGTAAGCTTCTTCAGAGTAGGAATTGTCATTCCTCTATGTATACATAAAGCCAATGTCATGTGAGAATAGATGGATGAATATTCCTTAGAAACTATAAAGGTCTATACAGACTCCATATTCCCTGTAAACTATAAACGGCTATGTAAACTGCCTCGCAAACTAAAGAAATAAAGAACTAAACTAAAGAACTACAGAAAGAGAAGGAATACGTGCTCAATGAATGTGGGTCAAATTTAAATCTAAACAAAAAGTTGTGCAGAGCAAAGGTGGCATATATGTAACAATGAGTATACTGGCGAACTCTTCTCAGGTTTATTGCCAAGAGTTTGTTAGACAAGTTTAGAATCAAAAAAGCAAAAGGAAGAATTTAACTCCATCTCTAGAGTCAGAATCCAATGAATATTAACTTGCCAAAGATGTCTACAGTGGATGATAATCTGATACTCCCAAACCTAATAAGAACGGTAAAGAGAATGATACAAGAAAAAAAAAAAGTTAATGAAAGTAGAGAAAAGAGAAAAGATACATTGTGCAACAGATGGCTAAACAACAGCCATTCTCTAGTTTATCCATAGCTTTGTCTGTATCTGCAAAATGTCTAAAAATAAAACTGGAATTCAATTCATTTACAAGAACTACATTCCATAATCTTACATTTGCCATTTTATCAGTATTAGAATGGTGTAAATTTGAATTCTTTAACTCACCATCAACATAAAATTCAAACAGAAAACAAAATTGCAACAGAACAGAGTTTCAAAAGTAAAATAAAACTTTTTTCTTTCTTATTTACACAAACTCAATCTCCAAGCCACCTACAACAATCCTGATTACACAATTTGGTGAAATTTATGTTATCAATCTCTTCCCACAACTTTTAAATCACCACAACCTTGAATTCCCCTCTACAATATTCTCACAAATCTTCCGAGTCCTTTTTTTTTTCCCCCTTCCTATCACTTTTAATTCAAGTCTTTCTATTACTGGCCAAACTATAACATCCTTTAAAAAGAAAAGCAAAGGAAAAAAAGGATGTGACTTTAAGAGATTATCATAAACTGTTCAATAGTAAAATTCAACACATTGAACACTTTTGCTAGTAATTCTAATACTTTCCTCTTTGCTTTATTGGGCATACTTGGGTGTTCAAAGCAATTTGCTAACAAAATGTCTATTACAGTTAGACACAGTAAGTTAGCCTGTAATTAGAAGGTATGGGATTTCACCAGGCTTAATTGGGAATGCCTGACTTTTATCTGTTTCCTCGATGAGAGAAAGCAACCTGCATCAGGGGAGAAGTTCAAAATGTCAACTGGTAGAATGCACACAATACCTGTGTAATGGCAATCAATTCATCATCAACCTCTTTATCGTGATGACTTTGTCAACTGTTTGTTCATTAGTTTCTCATGCACAAACACTGCAGACAGATATCAAATCATAATAAATGCCAGCTATTACAGAATAGGAGGGACAATGTAAATAAGACTTCCAAATGAAATAGAAATATAAAAAATGCATTTTTTTTCATTTAAATATTTTCCTTTTGATAGTCTTTTAAATTCTACACCCCCAAATCTCATTCCAAAAACTTACAACAAAATTGCTGCAGCAATTTATTATTACTAATACTATCCTGCTGATGAAACCTGTATTAATGCTGCTAAATCTGTATCTCCATCATTATCATCATATTTATAGGATGGGCCACTGAAAGAAACTCAAAGTAAATGGAAATGGTGCTACTAAAATGAATAGATGTTGAGAATATACCCTTCAAATTATACGATATTTACAAACTGGTTTTGGATGGTTCTTATTAATGGAAAAAAAATCCCTCTGGTGAATTTAGTATAGGGTTTGCCTTGAAAAACATTTTAAATATCATGTCTTTTAGGAAACATATTTACTACTAGGATCTACAATACTAAAATTCCTAATTTAGTCCAATTATCTGCAGGTTTACTTAGGTCATTGCTCTGACCTAGGTCCTATCTACCATATCATCACCATATCATAGTAACACTGTCCACTTAAGAAAAACCATACAAGCTCTGAAAATTTAATGAGCTCTGCTATATAAGGTGAGTCTGAAGGACCTTTAAAGGGCTGGTGTTATTGTGTGTGTATGTGTATCTACAAATGGTGATGGAAAACATTTAGAAGTGATTTCCAAACTTACAAAAAAAAAAAAAAAAAGAATTCTCAGGACTCTAAGACAGAAGAGGTAAAACCTGGAAAGGTTCAATGTAAAAATTATCCCTAAATTAATTTGATCTTTGAATGTGACCTTTATGTTCTCCTATTAACATCTGGTAATAACTACCAAAGCTGAATGTTATTCGTCCTGTGGTTACTAATCAGAAAAAAAAAAAAAAAAAAAAAAAAAAAAGAAGTGACATATCCTAAATCCCAAAGCAAGAATAAAAAGGAAAAGAAACCCAAGGGACATGGATAATCCCAAATTCCTAAACAACCTAGTGGCACTCATATTTTACCAAGATCTGGGAACACAGCTCTACTGCACTGTCATCCTTTAATTTCAGGCTTAGGAACAGGGTATACATTTCTGCAAAGAGAAGGAAACCAGAAGGCCCTTATTATTTAAAACTAATGGAAAAGCTGTTCATCTCCTCTATAAAGGCGTTCTTTCATAACTGTGAAAATAACCACAGTCACTATTGGTAGCAGCTCCCCTGCCAAACACTCAAAACATACTACATTCTCTTTTTCAGCAAAATAAAAAAAAACTCTTCCCCCAATGATGAGGCCTATAAATACGTGTTTCCCAAAGTGATTCTGACACACCTATTCATTCCACCAGCCATTTTCTATATTATAAGTGGTCACATACACCAAAATCCTAAAGCAAGACCTGCATCACTATACATTCAAGTCAACTGAACAAGCATTTACTTAATGTCATGGCTAAAAGCACAAGGTTTGGAATCAGACCTTGGTTTCAAATATGACATGGATTTTTATTAATCAGGTGAATTTGGACAATTTACTTAACTTCTTTGAGCCTCAGTTTTCTCATATGTAATATGAGAATAATAAATTAATGTGATGATGAGATAGGATAATGTATGTAAGTGCTTAGCATCTTGTCCTTTGAGCTCTAGAACATAGTAATCCTACTCCTACAGGAGCCTTCATTCTAGGTTGGTTTGTTGTTGGTTTTTTTCTGAATTATTCTATATTTATGCTTACTGTATGTAAGTATATATATTTCATTCTGCTTTTATTTGAACTGTTTTTTCTTTCTTGTTTCTGTTATTCACTTTTTTTTTCTTTTTCTTGTTTTTTTTCCTCCACCCAGCCCCAAATCTTTGTTTCCCAAGTGAAAGTGGGTAGACGAATATGGAGACAAGAAAGGTTGGTGGAAGCATTCAGAATGTGATGAAAAAGCCAATTAATTTCCTGTTCCTCTCCCCTCCATCTACCACACACAGACACACACACAATACTTGGCTTTAATTCATTCAAATAATTCTCTTGAATGGCATAAGACCTTTTGCTGCAACATTGGCCCACATACCAAAGTTACCAAATCTGAGTCATAAATTTTGAATATATATCTGTCAGCAGCCTTAAAACTTTGCCTCTACTACCTTTTACCTTTTGGCAACAAAACCTTCTCAAAATGAGAAAACCAAATGAGAATAATCACTTTTCATTTATCAAGTGAGGCTAAATAATGTTGTGATTATGCAAAGTATTAAAAGCCAAACATAAATATTCAAAAATTAAATCTTAGAGCCTCTGTAGATTTCATATCAGATAGTAACATTTCAACAGTAATTTCTTAGATTGAAGGCGAACAAGCAGAGAAAACAGACAATCTGCAAGTCATACAAACAGCAGCATTTGATTCCGAAACAATGTCTACTTTGGTATATAAAACATATGAATCTACACACATATACCTTGTAAAATATTAGTATAAGATAAACATTTTAAGATAAATATTATTAATAAGAATTTTCATCATAGAAGTAAATATTCTGGAGGCACCCAGGTGGCAATTAAGCATTTGATTCAGGTCATGATATTACAGTTTGTGGGATCAAGCCCCACATGAGGCTCTGGGCTGAATACAGGGACTGCTTGAGATTCTCTCTCTCTCTCTCTCTACCCCCTCCATCTCATGCTCTCTCCCTCTCTCTCAAAATAAATAAGTAAATAAACATTTTTAAAAAAGAGAATACTCTGTCCAACAAAGAATTTAATTCCTAAAATTAGTATGAACTTTTTATTAAAATTTAGAAATATGAAATTCTAAATTTAAAAAATACCAACTATAAAAATTACTTTTTTTCAAAACAATCAAAAGTACATAATCAGAGTCATCTAATTTCACTCAAAAGTAAAAACATAAATAATTCAATCAATATTATTTGCTATGCCAAAGATTCTTGCAGAGAAATTTTTTTCTTTGATTTTAGATCACTAAAATAGGGAATATAAGGCTGTTTTAATTACCTCTTCACTTAGTCTGCCTGAAGCATAGCTAGTATGTTAAAAATAACCTGACTCAGAAAACTTCATCCATTATGGGTCCAGAAAGTATTAGCCAATTAGTAATTTTTTCTTAATAGGAGCATTCAAAAGTATCTATAATAAAATGTATAATAAAAGAATGATTTATAAATTTGATTTTGTATTTATGCCCATGAGGGTACCTTTAATGACAACAATGGTAATATAGTACTGTGTGGATGAATTAAACACTGGATTTAACACTTATACCACCCTCCTTATTCCCTTACCTGTTTAGTGATAAAGACTTGAGCTTTAGTTTCAGCCGTATTGAGCAACCCTCTAACTCTTCTTTCTCTCTCATCTAAATGATTGATAAAATACCTTCTCTATACGTATCACAACGTTGTGGAATCTCAATTCACTGAAAAAAATCTATCAGTTAAAGGAGTAGAAGAGGGGCTTTAATAGTCTTACACATTCAGTAAGACTATATCCTGGGGGCATTTACCTAATTAGAACCAAGCATAAAGTCATTGTACTTGAATTTCCATACATCAAGGAGTATATTTTGTTTCTTAAAACAATTCTTTAAGAGCCTTAGTTTTACCATGGTACTCTGTTCTTTAATTCATTTTACATTTTGGTAAATACAGAAACAACATGAGATTATATTATAGGAAACAGATTATGTAAAGCACATGCTTTCTTCAACTTTTTTATATATGGACATTTTTTTCCTTCAATTAAATAATAAATTCCAGTTTGTATAAACCATACATTTTAGTCCTTCACAAAGTACTTGACATATAAGAAGTGCTCAACAAAAAGTTTTATTCATCTGTCAAATATTTATTGAGCACCTATGTGCAGTATTCTCTGAGCTAGGCACAGAAATATAACAAAGACACAGACAGTCACTCTTTGCTCCTATGGAAGGTACAGTCCAGAGGAGGAAACTTAAAGCAAATATTTGTTTAACCTTCATTTATCACATATCCATTGAACACACTCACTATAGGTCAAAAACAACTACCCAAATATCTTTCTATGTAGAATTGTGACCATTGCTCTACATAAACACAGTACCTATATGAGATGCATTCAGTCACCACAGCAGGTCTTTATGGTTTCAGTCAAGAAATATTTATTGAGCTCTATGAGAGTAACAACTTCCACACACGGTCTTCACTGATCCTGTCTCCCAAGTAAGAGTTCCCCTGCATCCCACACCTCTGCACAAGAATCCTCTTTTACGACCCATGTACATACACTTTACCATCCCCTAGGTCTCCATGCTGTTATGGCCAATTTCTCTGTAATGAAATTGTTTCCAGAATTATAAGAACAAAATCCAGATCTACAAGTCAGATCACAAAATCTTGCTTTTTAAAAATACTGTAGAATTTTTGGCTGATTATCCAGTGAGCATAGGACTTAGAAAATGTTTTGGTGGCTGGTATATGCCTATTGGAACCCCTTCCAAGGTCTGTTATCAAAGGCAGTGGCAAAAGAAATAATATTGTCCCCAGTTACTATTGTAAAAAACTGCTTGGGAACCTGATCCACCCAGCTTTGAGATATATCTAGTTCAATGAGGGAGAGGGTGGACCGAGGGCAGGTCCCTACAGATATAAAATATGATTCTAAAGTGAGCTAAACTGCTTCTAATAAAGACCTTCTATTAATAACCCTTCTGGATTTGATGGATCGCATCAGTAGGACAAATAAAAAGATGTTCTTGTGAATCGAGGGTGGTGGCTCTTCCTGCCCAAGGATCAAAAAGGAAGGATCCAGCACTACCTTACCTCCCTCTCCAACCCATTTACTAATGTTGGAAAGGAGCCTCCAGGGCCTCCAAAACAATTAAAGCTGGGTCTGCTCTCTCAGGAGGGGAGGTCTGCATGTGAAAGCCGGCAGGCATGGCAAAGCCCTTCCACTAGCCAAGTGCTGGCACAAGGGCTAAGCTGTGACATTACATGTTAGAGGACAAAAATCACAAAAGCAAAGTGGAGAAAAATTTGAAGCCTGTTCTTCTTCACCCTACTCTGGCCTCCAATCTCCACTTCAAACACCAGTCCCCCCCACCCAAATTAAACAAAAGGCAAACAATGAGATAAGCCCATCACTGAGTGTGCACATGAAGATGGGCCGGAAGGGTAAGTCGTTTCTTTGAGCTCATCTCACATGCAGCCAGCTGAATATAAATTTCCCTCTATCTCATCAAGCTCTCACTGTTTGGCCTCCTCTGACTGATATTGGCTCATCATACTTAATCTAGGGTGAAATTTCCTCGTCTGAGCTAAATTACTCGCAGCCATCAAGGGAAGCGATATTTATTTTTCGTGGGGCTAATGACCTGTCCCCCAGACCCACCCACTGATGGTTATTTACTGGGGCCCAGATGCTTGAGCTCAAAATGAGTGCTAATGTCAGCAGGTGCCATCCCTCATTCAGCTCAGTGATTGAATTGGAGCGATCCCATTGACATTGACTCTGTGACTTTTAAGGCCATTACCCTCAGCCAGAGATGAACCTCTCATCATGGCTATGACAGTGACAGCTGATTAGCGACAAATTACAAGCAGGAAGGTGCAGAAGCTTTATTGGGCAGGGCAGGACCAGTGGTAAGGGTGAGAAGTGTGGGGAGAAAGAGCAGGAGGTAGAGAGAGAAATGTAGGGGCAAGAGGAGAGGAAGTAGAGAGGAAAGATCAAACATTCCTCCTCTTTTCAGTGTGTGGTTTTATCAATTCTCAACTATGGCCCTCAAGTATATTTATGCTTTGCATCTATTTATGTATGATATTTAAACACACAGAGATTCATATGTATACAAACAAATACTTGTGGTTCAACACAAAAACCTTGAACAAGCAAGAGCTCTCATCCAGGGAATTCGAATTGAAAAAAAGAATATAACATTTAAAAAAATAATCCATAGACTATTCAGGCACAAAGAATGTTTTATTAAACAAAAGCAAATAACTATTTTTTTCTTTTTGCATATTTGAAATTGTACTGACAAAAAATAAATCTTCTGGAATTTGCTTAAAAAGTGTTTTTATAGTTTGTAGCCAGATTGCTTTAGTAAAGCCTTATGTGAATTGCTACTTGAAGAACATGAATTAAAGTTCTAAATATTATCTTAAACCAAAGCTCATTTTAAAAAGCCATTCAATTCCTCAAACTGTTTGTTCAGTAGACTTTAAATCAAAGTTTTTAGATTTTTAACTTAAATATAAGAATTAAAAATTATTTCCTGAATACCTTTTTAAATTGAAAGGGTTTTTTTGTTTCTTTGTTTTCTGTTAGGGGATAAGGATTGGCTTAGGGTGTTTTGTATTTGTTCACATGATTCAGAATCATAGTATCCAGAATGGGAGAGTCTGATTGAGAATTCTAGACAGCTTGGGATTTTGAAACCTAAAGACTGAAAAGAAACACTGACAGTTATATATCAATTATACCTCAATCAGTCAATAAACAAAACACCGAGTTTTAATTTTTTTTCAAAATTTTTTATTGAGTACAGTTGACACACAATGTTACATTAGTTTCAGGTGTACAACACAGTGATTCAACTTCTCTATAGGTTATGCTATGCTCACAAGTGTCCCTACCATCTGAAGTGGCCCTGATTTTTGAGGCCCGGACACTTGTTACTAAGTAGCAGTCTGGACAAATGTCCCATGTTCCAGGCACTACATGTGACCACTTGAGAATGGGGATTTGCTATAGCAGAGCAGCTTGGCCGCTGGATCCTCCTCTCTAAACCAAACTCCTGACCAGGTCACTGTCCTGCTCAAAATCCTTTGGTGGCTTCCAGGGTCCTTACCATAAGCTGTAAGTCCTGGCCAATCTGACTCAGGCTGTCCTCTCCAGAGTCAATGCCTGATGGTCCTCATATCACATTCTATGACTGAGCTGTATTGAACATCTTTGGGTAATTTCAGTGTGCATGCTCTTCCTTACCCTTGGGCTCTCAAGCCCTCTACCCAGAACACTCAACATCCTTTCCCCAAACTTTGTTGACCCCTACTCATCCTGAAATTCAAAGACTAGACAGCACTGCCTACAGGAAGCTTTCCTTGACCTCTCCAGGACAGTTAGGTAGATGCCCCTCCCTCCTTGGTACTCCTGAAGGGCCCTATGAAAGGATTTCCTGCACTGTATTCTGACTACTAACCTCTGTTTCCCTCACTAGCATCTAAAATTTGTTCACTAGTGGGGTGCCTGGGTGGCTCAGTCAGTTGAACATCCGACTCTTGATTTCAGCTCAGGTCATAATCTCATGGTTCATGGGTTTAACCCCCACATCAGGCTCTGCAATAATGGTGTGGAGCCTGCTTGGAATTCTCCTCTCTCTCTCTCTCTTCCTCTCTCTCTCTCTCTCTTTCTATCTCTGCCCCTCCCCTGCTCACTCTGTCTCTCAAAATAAATAAATAATAAACATAATGTTTTTTCACTAGTAAATCGACTCCCTGCAAGTACTGTGCACATAATAAAGATCCAATAAATATTCATTGGTTGCCCAGATGAACAAAATGGATTAAAATTAACATGAGTCCTGGTACTTGGGAGATGGCTGGAGGACCCTATGGTGAGAGAGGTGGGCCTTGGATTTCAAAAGGACCCCAGAATTTTCTTCTTCATGTACTCCTGCTGGCTTTGATGTCACATTTTCTTGAGCTTTGTCCTCACATTTACCATGTGAAACTGATTTCTCTAGGGGACTCACCAACACAGTGTTTTACCTGCTTCCACTCTGATCAGGGTTCCTGGTGTCCTCCACAGTCTCCCAGCACCTGCTTCTGAGCCCAGGCATCTCAGCAT
Source organism: Herpailurus yagouaroundi (assembly GCF_014898765.1). NCBI lineage: Eukaryota > Metazoa > Chordata > Mammalia > Carnivora > Felidae > Herpailurus > Herpailurus yagouaroundi. The sequence continues at coordinate 103,749,889 of NW_024412376.1, forward strand.
CACTTTGGCTACTACTGCCTGGGTACTAACAGCAATACATGATCATTTGCTGGGTATTTTTCTCCAAAAAGCAAAAAGGCATTGCTTTGTACTAAACCAGATACAGAGGAAGAATTATTTTCTGACCACAGGATCACACAGCTATTTTGAACACTGCATATATAAGAGTTTACCCCTCCTTCAACTCCTCTGAATCATATTCCTCTTGTAGGAAGAGAGACAAGGTTCTACAGAGCTAAAATTGTAGCTGATGTTTATAACCAAGGTAAGTTGGACCACAGAGCCAAGCATATGATCAAAGTAAAATACTACATGAGAAAACCAAGGTATAAAAAGAGACAGAGTTCAGAGTCTCACTGAGACACAGTGAGGTCATAGGCATCTATCTGAGTCTGAACCAGAGAAAGAAAAAAGCAAGTGCAAGAGAATAAGGAGGAAGAGAATAATAAGGAGAATAAAGGCAGTTTCAGGCCACCCCTAGAGTGGCCATTTGTGTGAGTCACCAGGAAACACTGAGAGCATGGGTGAGTCCAGAGCACGGAGACAAATGCAGAGTTCAAGAGTATGAGAAACTGGGGCGCCTGGGTGGTGCAGTCGGTTAAGCGCCCGACTTCAGCCAGGTCACGATCTCGCGGTGCATGAGTTCGAGCCCCGCATCAGGCTCTGGGCTGATGGCTCAGAGCCTGGAGCCTGTTTCCGATTCTGTGTCTCCCTCTCTCTCTGCCCTTCCCCTGTTCATGCTCTGTCTCTCTCTGTCCCAAAAATAAATAAACGTTGAAAAAAAAATTAAAAAAAAAAAGAGTATGAGAAACTATATGGCATTAATAACCACTTAGAGCAGTGCAACCCTGAGCAAGCTACCCAATCTCTCTAAACCTGTCTTTTCACCTGAAAAAAAAAATGGGATTAATTATATATACTTTATAGACTTAATGTAAGAACTGAGAAAACATACATGAAGTGCTTAGGCTACCCACATTCTCCACCAAAAAAAAAGAATGCTTAGGACATTACCTGGCACATATTAACTATTTAATTATAGTTGTTGTTGTTATTTAGTTGGAAATTAATTCGGAAAGTAGCCCAGATGATGCCAATATATTTTTCTTCACATACTAGTAGTATTATTCAAGTAGTACTGTATTATTTAAGATTTATCCTAATAATTCCTAGACCTGTTGGGGTTTGGCAGGTCAATAATTAAATTGCCCTATTCTCCATCCTGAGTTTGGAACTAATAAAGAAGTAGATGCATAGTTCAGACAGATGGAGATCAAAATGTCAATTGTATTACTGGGTAAAGTTGGGCTGGAGAACATGGGTGAGCTTTGCAGCCACAAAGCTGGCTGACACTCCCATGAATGAGACTCACACACCTGGGCACAGGCACCTGGACCAGCACAGGGCAGAGCTGTGCTGCCAAGTTCACTGCCAAATGAGGTGAGCTGACTGGACTGCACCCTCTATGCAGGCCTAGGAAGGACTGGGTCCTGCTGTTTGCCTCTCCTCTCAACTCACCTGTCAGGACAGACTTTTCTCCTTCTCCAGGGACAGAGAAGGGCCAGTAGGGATTCTCTAATGAAGCTTCTCCCTGGAGACAGGCGTGGGGAGTAAGTACTCTCACCAAGCATGGCTACAACCACTGTGCCCCCAGAATGCTTGGTTCAGATCCCACTTCAGAATATGTATTTCTTCAGTCCGTAAAAACCCACAGAACTGTGGGTTTCATGTTAGCCTAATTTTGCTTCCTTGAAAGAAAACACCATTTAACTATTTAATTGCATAACTTGCTGTGAGAGACACTGAAGGACTGTGGATTTTCCACAGTGGCCCTTGCACATCCTTGTGCCTTCCACTGCTCCTCCCCATCCTCTTGCACACAGGCTTACCCCAAACTGTTCCTCTCCAGCCCTCCTGATAAGATCCAAATTGCCCAACAATCACTGCTTGGCCACACAACAAACTCTGTGTTCTCTGACAACTGTCCTTAACCAAGTACCAAGTATTCCAGAAATTGGCTAGCTTTTGCCAACCACTTCCTGCTGAACCATAAAACATTCCACATCTTTCTCCAAGTTAAAATGCTCCTTCCGAGTCTCCTTAGCCCAGCCTTCTCAGATAAAAACCTAAGCCAGTGGTGCTCTGGTTTATTTAATTCCACATTGGTATTCTCTGTTGGGCTCATTCTACTAGATTCATGGGCTCAAACTGGCCCATGTTCAACCTCCCTGCAATGCATCTTAAACAAATGTGATAAACAAATCCATCAAACAAAGGCATCTTGGAGAAGTATAAAATTCTCGGTCTGAGAGAAAGGGGCTGCTGGCCTCAGAGAAAGGGGATGTTGGCCTCACAAATAAATGGAGTTTCGTTAAATGGCCCTCATGTTCTGAAGCTGACAACTACCTATTTAACTGTGGCCTTCTCAGCAAATTCAAACAGTTTAATCTATTAACTTCAATGTGATTTTAATCTTGACATGGCAAGTGATATATATTAGATGCTCCACACAAGAAAACCTCAAAGATTATGGATAAAAAAAAATAAACTTACTCCACCAACATGATCAAGTCAGTACAGCCATTTCCCACAGTGCTTATTGCTTCAAACAAGTCAAAAGATCACTTGCTCACCACGTATTTTGTGCAGCAAAAATAAAATGGTAAAAAATGACAATAGCAATACATTTTGTAGTATTTCAAATGGCCACGCAGTGAAACTGTCCCTGAATCTCTGAGTCCAGACTGTTGAAAGTTAAAGCAGTAGTATTAGAGAACGAGAAAGAGAACGAGCCTGTCACCCCATGAAGGGCCCATTCACCATGGTAGGTTTGTGAGACCAAGTATCTGAACAAGATAATGTTCTGCTCACCATCCTGACTGGTCAATTTGGATGACATATTTTGGGCATCTCTTCTGATTCTATGACTGCAACTTGTACACCGTCCACAAATCCCCATCTGCAGCTACAGATGGTCCACAATTTTTTTCCAGGGTTTGTAACAGCTCTTGGGGGGAGGGGGAATGAAGGTTTCACAGCCAAGCTGCCCTAGTCAGGTGAGTGTTCAATCCTGTTGAACTATAGTGCATCAAAAAACAAATTTATAGAACTATACTTATCCAACGCTGGCAAACCGTGTCTCAAGAATTATGCTACAGACATACACAAACATTACGTAGGAGAAAACCACCTTTGGTACACTGCATAGCATTGATCTTTCAAACTTTTTTTTAAGTTTATTTATTTAGAGTGTATGTGTGTGCAAGCAGGGGAGGGGTAGAGAGAGAGGGAAAGAGAAAGAATCCCAAGCCGGATCCATGCTGTCAGTGAGGAGCCCAACGCAGGACTTGATCTCACTAACCGTGAGATCATGACCTGACCCAAAATCAAAAGTCACTTAACCAACTAAACCACTCAGATGCCCCCATACCTTTGATCTTTTTAAAACTTGATAAATGAAGGGATGCTTTCCTTTTAGAATAATTTATACCTTCAATTGTGGACTGGACACCATAAAGTTATACTCTCCAATACAATAGCCACTAGCTACACTTGGCTATTTAAAATAACTAACATACAATACTAAACATTTAGTTCCTCTATTAAACTAGGTACATATAAAGTGCTTAGTAGCCACACATGGCTAGTGGCTAGCATATTGCACAGCACAGAAATAGAACACTTATATTACCACAGCAATTTCTATTGAATATTGCTGTCTCCAGGGAAAATGGTTTAATCAGCAGTAGATATTTCTGCCATAATTTTTATTGACTCTTAACACCTCTTAAGTTGGTCAATACTTTTTTCTTTCCTACAAACATCCTGTAAGACTTTTTTTTTTTTTTAATTTTTTTTTTCAACGTTTATTTACTTTTGGGACAGAGAGAGACAGAGCATGAACGGGGGAGGGGCAGAGAGAGAGGGAGACACAGAATCGGAAACAGGCTCCAGGCTCTGAGCCATCAGCCCAGAGCCCGACGCGGGGCTCGAACTCACGGACCGCGAGATCGTGACCTGGCTGAAGTTGGACGCTTAACCGACTGCGCCACCCAGGCGCCCCTATAAGACTTTTTTACAACAGGATCAATACTCTTTTTTTGGAAGGCACCAGAATAACTCACCTATGAAAACTTGAAAATCTGTGATGACCACTGTCTACAGACAATTAAGTAACTGAATATTAAACTTTAGACTCTCATTTCCTCTGTGTAATTGAAGTGACATATAGACTTAGAACAAATGTATGGTTCCATTAACTTTCTGTACTTTGTTTGACTAGTTCACATTTGTAAACAGCTGCCCTACCTACTTAATGAATATAACAGCTAGCAGAAGACTAAGCATTCCCTACTCTAGTGCTTGCAACACAAGTGTATTGTTATATCATATCCACATTCCAGATTTACTCATGACAAAGTTAACATTTAGAAGAGTTAGTTTATCAACTTGTTAAAAGATTTCAGCAGAGACAGGACATGAACCAGGTCTATCTGGAGACAAACTCTTTGCCCCTAACCACTATGCAAGACTATCTCTTGCTGAGTTAGGTGCCTTATGAAAGCTCATGGGAGCTTCTCCAAACAATGTATCAGTGTGCAGCCTATACTATAATTCTTTAACTCTTTCCATGGAGTTTATGATGCAAGAATGAAACATGCTCCAGTAGCTATACCAGTCATCGGGTCTCAAACCCTATACTTTTAACTTTGCCCACAATCATGAGTAAGTGAGGAAAACTTCCCATAAGTCCAGGGAAATCCTTAATTGATCACCTAGCACTGCAGATGACAATAGTTTATTTTCATAAACAAACAAAAAAGTTTGGCAAACTATGTTTACAGCTTTTACCTTTTGTTGGTGAGTGGTTTCCTCTACTCTCTTCTTTTCAAAAAAGAAATATTATTGATATTGAAAAATCAAATGTAAGAAAGACTAACATGTATGTGAAGAGATGACTAAAAGAAAAGTTTGCCATTGCTCCATCAAAGATTTAATCATGCAATTTTTAAGAGGAAAATTGACTCACATTATTGGTGTCATTAACAAAATTTCCTTTCTGCCAACTGTTGTACTTCTTGTTTTGTGCCAGTTGGCTGCTGTCTTACATAGCTGAGGCAGCTGCATTTCAGCAGTGAAAGAGGCACAAAGAGATTGAAAAGTCTATTGGGATTTCTTAAAATTAAAGGAATTGTGTACTTGTGGGTACACATGGAAGAAGGCGTAAGTAAACCTTCCCTTGAAAGGATATAGGGATTATGTCATAAAACGGTATAGATAAGCTGATGGAAAGGACTAAGGAAAAAAAATCACAGAACAATATACCTATTGCTAGTGTTTAGGAGTATCATCTTCAGGTGGAAATGGCACTATTATTGCTCATGTCATTATCCCACTTCAAATCTGTTTTAAACACTATTACACAAGACAGTCCTGTACACCTCTGAGTGTTCTACACTGCATGACCCAAAGGGGAACTAGTCACATGACAGAAATCATATATTTGTATATTTATTTAAATAATAAAGCAATGTCGTTTTAAAAAAAAATCAGGGTATCAGGATAATTTTCCATCAAATGATAGTAAAGTTTTTGAGGAAAGGGTGCTTTTTAAAATACATTCAATGTTGCCATAGGAGCCAGTTGGTGTTTGTTTCTTAATAATTCTTCATAAGAACCTTTTTATTAAGACAGAAAAATATGCTTGTTAATACTGTTATTGTTTGTACATATATACCATATCTTCTTTATCTATTTATCTATTGATGGACAACTTAGGTAGCTTCCACATCTTGGCTATTGTAAATAATGTTGCAGTAAATATAGGGGTGCATATATCTTTTTGAATTAGTGTTTTCATCTTCTTTGGGTAAACAACCAGCAGTCAAATTACTGTGTCATATGGTAATCCAGCCATAAATAAGAGTAAAATCTTGCCACTTGCAACAATGTGAATGGATCTAGAAGGCAGAATGCTACATGAAATACATCAGTCAGGGAAAGACAAATACCATATGATTTCTCTCATATGTGGAATTTAAGAAAAAAATGAACAAATAAAAAAGGAAACAAAAAAGACTCAAATACATATACAGAACTGGTGGTTGCCAGAGGAGAGTTGGGTGGGGAAAAAGGGTAAATAGGTGAAGAGGATAAAGAGTACATTTATCTTGATGAGCACTAAATAATGTATAGAATTATTGAATCACTATACTGCACATTTGAAACCCATATAACACTGTATGTTAACTATACTGGAATTAAAAATACATGAATAAAAGGAGCACCTGGGTGGCTCAGTCAGTTGACCCAACTTCAGCTCAGGTCATGATCTCACAGTTCATGGGTTCAAGTCCAGCATCAGGCTCTGTGTGACAGCTCAGAGCCTTCAGCTTGCTTCAGATTCTGTGTCTCCCTCTCTCTCTGCCCCTCCCCCACTCACACTCTGTCTCTCAAAAACAAATAAACGTTAAAAAAATAAATAAATAAAAACCTTTTCAAAATATTGTAATTATTTCTTTTATCACAAGAAGGTAGTTTTTACCTTGTAACTAAAATAAAACATACTCAAAATTATACCTCTTTGAGTCAAGTTATAAAACATGTAAACCATAAAAGTATTAGTTTATTCATCCATTTGTCCATCCAACATATATTTGTGCTTGTTTGTTTCAAGTTTTTACTTAAATTCTAGTTAGTTAACATATAGTGTAAAATTGGTTTCAGGAGTAGAATTTAGTGATTCATCACTTACATACAACACCAGTGCCCATCACAAGTGCCCTCCTTCCAACACATATTTGTTAAATGTCTGTTGTGAGTTTGGCAACATGCTAAGTAGTAAGTATTTAACAATAATTTAAAACTCAAGGTGGTCTTAATTCACAAATGTAAAGTAATACTAATAAAAAATAACCATTTTTGTGAAACTAGACAAATTTGTACAAAAGCTCATATTTTTAAAAAAACATGCAAAAATAAATACAAAAACAGTAGAAAAAAAGAACTATTGGGGGAAAAGACATAGAAGATATTAAATATACTGTTAAGGGGCGCCTGGGTGGCACAGTCGGTTAAGCGTCCGACTTCAGCCAGGTCACGATCTCACGGTCTGTGAGTTCGAGCCCCGCGTCGGGCTCTGGGCTGATGGCTCAGAGCCTGGAGCCTGCTTCCGATTCTGTGTCTCCCTCTCTCTCTGCCCCTCCCTGGTGCATGCTCTGTCTCTCTCGGTCTCAAAAATAAATAAAAACGTTAAAAAAAAATTAAAAAAAAAAATAAATATACTGTTAAAATTAAAAATAGACCAGCATTAAAAATTCCTTGAGAAGATAAAACCAGTTTAGTCATACAAAAAAAAAACATTAATTCAGCTTATTTTGCAAGACTAACTTGACCTGGGTCATTTCTTGCTTATGAATCTGAAAATCATAAGCAAAATATTCACTGTTTTCTTAAATCGATATGAGGTGACCATTAACCTATTCTCTACCATCTAAGAAAATTCTAATATAACCAATCACTGTGAAGAATAAATCAGCATTGCCTTCCAGCTATTTAAGCTGCTTTATAGAAATATACTACTGAGCCTCATTCCGTATTTTGGTTTGAGTGCTCCCGGTTTGCAAACTGTCTTTCTGGTTTGTGCACAATAAACTTCTTCTAATGACTACTTTAATGTTTCATTGATTTTACTTCCGTTATTTGTGAACTTTTGACAATACTATAAATAAAACAGGATGACACTCGGGCATGAATAGTTACATAAGAATAGAATAGAAAGTCCAGAAATAGACTCAAATACATATGGATATTTACAATATAATAGAGGTAACATCTCAAATTATTAGTGTAATTATATTTTTAATAAGTTATTAAAAAGTATTAAAAGTACTACAAAATATATATTTAAAAGATAAGATAGAATATCTCACATCATATACAAAAATAAACCCCAATGGATCAGAGATCTAATGTAAAAAAAAAATGAAATTATAAATATACTAGAAGGGAGCTGGTAGAAAAAAGCATTCTAATTATGGCTTAAAATTCAGATCATATTAAAGAAATATTGATAGATTTTAATACATACACATTTAAGAAAATACCATAAGCAAAATGAAAAGACAAATGAAAATAAGGAAAATATTTACAATATACAAAATGGAAAATATTTAATTCCCATAATAAATAGATTTTTTTCCTAATGAATAGAATTATTTTTTAATGTTTATTCTTGAGAGAGAGAGAGAGCATGCATATACTTGCATATACTCCCCATGCAAGTAGGGGAGGGACAGATAGAAAGAGATAGAGGAGCTAAAGCAGGCTCTAAGCTGACAGCAGAAAGCCCACGGCGGGGCTCAAACTCACAAACCATGAGATCATGACCTGACCTGTTCAGACGCTTAACCAACTGAGCCACTCAGATGCCCCTTTTAAATAGAATTCTTAAAGTCAAGGGGAAGACCCAGAAACCTTATAGAAAAATGAGCAAAATACACAGACAACTGACAAAACAATTATTAAAAAATGGATCATAGATACATGAAAAGATGTTTGACTGCATTCTTACATATAACTACACTGAATATTTCTCACATGTCAGAATGGGGAAAAAAACAAAAGCTTAACAACATATTCTGTTGGTGAGGCTGTAGAGAAATGGACACTCTAATACTTTACTTCTGGGAATGCAGAATGGTACAATGTGGGAAGGGAAGTTTAACAGTATCCAAGAAAACTACATATGCATTTATACTTTAACATGACAATAACACTTCTAGGAAATTGCCCTGAAAATACATTTCTAACATTATCAAACTACATATATAAAAAGTTATTCACTGTGTCTTTATCTATAATTATGAAATATGGGAATATCCTAAATGCTTAACTACAGGAGACTATTGAATAAATGGTAAATCAACATAATGTAAAAAAAAAGAATAAAAAAGGTCTCTATGAAATATAGAAAAAGATTTTTTATGCTATTGGGGGTGGGGAAAGAGTATATAGCATACAAAATAAATGAAGTAAAAAAAATGTGTGGCCTTGAGTAAGAAAGATGAAGAAAGTAAATATACTTGTTTTTCAAAAGGCAACAAAAGGAAGGAAAAGTAAAAATTAATAACATTGGTTACTAGTTTGTATTGGGAATGGGGGTCAGAACAAGATAAAAAAGATGAAGAGGTGACAATTTTCTGAATATTTTAGTATAGTCTTGATATTTTGAACCATATTAATGTTTTATGTATTCAAAAGAATAATTAAATCAATAAGGGTGAGAAAAACTACCAAAAATTAAATATAAACTTTATTCATTCAACAATCAATATTCAGTGATATCAGCAATATGGCAGAATAATAGGTTCTAGCCCTCAACCCCCACAGGAACACTGATTTTAACAACCACCCACAGATAAGAAAACATTTACAGAAGCCCTGGAGTTCAGTGAGGGGCTCCAGCAACTGAATATAGCAAAAAATCTGAGAATAGAGACATTGAGGAAGTTAAGAACAGTTTTATTTAACTCACATCACCCCTTCACCAAGATAGCACAGCTCTCTCCCAAGAGAGACCCCTTCAGGCTGATTTTTCCCACAGGGGAAAGTAAAAATGAAGTGAGCATGTGACTTCTCCAGCCTTATAGGACATTTCCAAAAAGGCCCATTTCTATCTCACCTTACCCAATACACATGGAGGATAAACACAGAATAGTCTGGGGATAGCTAGGCTCAGGGGAAAGAACCAATGTGTGGATCTCAGTTACAGATTGTACTAACAGCTCATAGTCACCACCAAGAGCTCCATCCATGAACCCCTAGGATGCCTTAACTGTAAACCCCAACAGTTAGTTATTGCTTGCCCCCAGCACTCCACACATCTCCCCTATAGCCAGAACCCCTTGCTGCTCTGCAGATAGAGCTTGTAAGCCTCCACAGAGAGTACATGGACATAAGCATGCAATTCGATTCTACTGGATTGGGAAGCATTCAACCTTAAATATTTCAGGGCACTGCCCTAAGAAAAATAAATGGAAGTCTTTTGGCATCCAGCTTAGCTTTGCGGGACTGAGAACAGGCACACAAGCCTGTGACTTCCCCCTCAAAAAAGGACAAGAGGAACGAAGTGGGCACATCCATAGAAAAGGTTGAGAGACCTCCAGAATCTCTATATAGGCTGATGGGTGAAGGTTTTTCCCTCCTGAAGTCAGTCAGCAAAGACTGGAAGAGGTGAATGCTTTTCAAATGTTAAATCAGCAATGCAAAGCTTAGAGGAACATAAAAATGATCAAGAAAATATGACAACACTAAAGAAAAAAATGAAGTTCCAATAACTGACTGCAAAGAAATGCGTATCTATAAGTTACTTCACAAAGAATTCAAAATAATTGTCTTAAAGTTGGTCACTGAGCTTCAAGACAACATAGAGAGAAAAATAAATTAAATCAAGAAAACAACAACAAAATCAGAAGTTCAACAAAGATATAGAAATCATAAAAAAGAACCAAACAAATTCTGGAGCTGAAAAATGCAACAACTGAACTGAAAAACTCAAAATAGAGCTTCAATTACAGATTCAATCAAGCAGAAGAAAAAATTAGTGAACTTGAAGACAGGTTACTAGAAATTATCCAATCGGAGGGGAAAAAAATGAAAAATGAAGAAAGCCTATGAGGTGCATAGGACACATTAACAGAATCAATATACTCATTATGAAATTGTCAAAAGGAAATGCCAGGTTCCAATAAACAGGGAACTCTGCACTGCAGAGCACTATAGGACCTCTTCATAACGCCACTACTTTCAAGAGCGGAAGACATAGCTGACTTTCTTAACACAGAGAAACACATACAGAGAGGTACACAAAATGAGAAGACAGAGGAATATGTCCCAAATGAAGAACAGAACAAAACCACAGCAAGAGATCTAAGTGAAATGGATATAAGTAACATGCCTGATAGAGAATTTAAAATGATTATAAAGATACTCATTGGACTTCAGAAAAGAGTGGAGGACATCAGTGAGACCCCCTAACAAAGAGATAAAAAAGAGCCAATCAGAGATGAATAATACAATAAATGAAATTAAAAATACACTAGATGAAATAAATACCAGATAGAGGAAGCAGAGGAATGAACTGGTGACCTGGAGGACAGGGTAATGGAAAGTAATCAAGCTGAGCAGGTGAGAAAAAATAAATTGTGCAAAATGAGAGTTGACTTAGGGAACTCAGTAACTCCATCAAGCATAATAACGTTTGCATTATAGGAGTCCCAGGAGAAGAGAGAGAAAAGGGAACAGAGAATTTATTTGAATAAAACACAGCTGAAAACTTCCTGAATCTGAGAAAGGAAGTGAAAATTCAGATTCAGAAGGTACAGAGATTCCCCCAACAAAATCAACCCAAGGAGGTCCACACCAGGACACACAGTGATTAAAATGGCAAAAGGAGTGATAAAAAGACATTTTTAAAAGCAGCAAGAAAAATGAAAGCAGTTCTATACCAGGGAAACCCCATAAGGTTACTAGCTGATTTTTCAGCAGAAACCTTGTAGGCTAAAAGGGAATGGCATGACATATTCAAAGTGCTGAAAGGAAAAAAAAAAATCTGTAGACAAGAATACTCTACCCAGCAAGGCTATCATTAAGAATAGATGGAGAGGAGGGCACCTGGGTGGTTCAGTGGACTAAGCATCTAACTCTTTTTTTTTTAGCTCAGGTCAAGATCTCACAGTTTGTGAATTTGAGCCTCACATGGGGCTCCAGACTGACAGTGTGGAGCTTGCTTGGGATTCTCTCTCTCCCTCTCTCTCTGTCCCTCTCCTGCTCACTCTCTCTGTCTCTCTCTCTCAAAAATAAATAAATAAACTTTAAATTTTTTAAAGAATAGATGGAGAGGGGTACCTGGGTGATTCAGTCAGTTAAATGTCTGACTTCAGCCCAGGTCATTACCTTATGGTTTGTGAGTTTGAGCCCCACATCGGGAGCCTAGAGCCTGCTTCAGATACTGTGTCTCCCTCTCTCTCTGCCCCTCTCCCACTCATGCTCAGTCTCTCTGTCTCTCAAAAATAAATAAATGTTAAAAAAAATTAAAATAGATGGGAGAGAAAAAGTGTTTCCCAGACATACAAAAGTTAAAGGAATTCATGACCACTACACCATCCCTATAAAAAATGTTAAAGGGGGACATTTTGAGTGGAAAGACTTAAGTAGGAATAAGAAAAGTAAGAAGCACAAAAGCAGTAAAATAAGTATATCTGTAGAAAATAATCAAGGGGCTCACAAAATAAAAAGATTTAAAGTATGACATCATATACCCAAAATGCAGGGGTTGGGGGGAAGAGGAGTAAAGAATAGGTTCAAATTTAAGTGATCATCAACTTAATATAGACACTATATGCAGAAGATGGTACACAAAACCTAATGATAACCAGAAATCACAAACCAGTAATAAATGCAAAAAATAAACAGAAAGGAATCTAAATATATCACTAAAAAGCCAACTTATTGTGAGAGAGGTAAAGGAAGAACGGAACAGAGAACTACATTCATAATCATAAAACAAGTAACAAAATTGCAATAAATACACATCAATAATTACCCTGAATATAAATAGAGTAAATGCTGCAATCAAAAGACATAGGGAGATGGAATGGACAAAAAACAAGATCCATCTATATGCTCCTAAAGAGACTCATTTCATGGGGCGCCTGGGTGGCGCAGTCGGTTAAGCGTCCGACTTCAGCCAGGTCACGATCTCGCGGTCCGTGAGTTCGAGCCCCGCGTCGGGCTCTGGGCTGATGGCTCGGAGCCTGGAGCCTGTTTCCGATTCTGTGTCTCCCTCTCTCTCTGCCCCTCGCTCGTTCATGCTCTGTCTCTCTCTGTCCCAAAAATAAATAAACGTTGAAAAAAAAATTAAAAAAAAAAAAAAAAAGAGACTCATTTCAGACATGAAGACACCTGCAGACTGAAAGTGAGGGGTTGGAGAGATATTTATCACGCAAATGGATGTGAAAAGAAAACCAGAGCAACAATACTTACAGAAACAAAAGAGACATTAAAAGAGACTGTAACAAGACAAAGAAGCACTCTATATAATGATAAAGGGTACAATCCCACAAGAAGATATAACAATTGTAAATATTTATTCACCCAACATGAGAGCACCTAAATACATAAAACAGTTAATGACAAGCATAAAGGGACTAATTGATAATAATACAAGAATAGTAGAGCAATTTAACACCCCACTTACATCAATGTACAGATAATCCAAATAGAAAGTCAACAAGACAACAGTGGCTTTGAATGACACATTGGATCAGATGGATTTAACAGATATATTCCCAACATTCTATCCTAAAACAGTAGAATACACATTTTTGGCAAGTGCACATTGAATGTTCTCCAGAATAGGTCACATATTAGGCCACAAAATAAGTCTCAACAAATTCAAAAACATCTAAGTTATTCCATGCATCTTTTCTAACCACAACACTATGAACCTAGATATCAACCACAAGAAAAAATCTGGAAAGACCATACATAAATACATGCAGGTTAAATCACATACTACTAAATAATAAGTGGGTCAACCAAGAAACCAAAGAAGAAATCAAAAAGTATATGGAAACAAAAAAGAAAAGAAAAGAAAAAAGAAAAGGAAGAAAAAAAAGAAAACAATGACCCAAAATCTTTGGGATGCACCAAAGCATTTCCCAAGAGGGAAATATATAGCAATATAGGCCTACTTCAAGAAGCAAGAAGTAAATAAACCACTTAACTTTATATCTAAAAGAGCAAGAAAACCAGCAGAGGGAAGTAAATAATAATGATTAGAGCAGAAATAAATGATACTGGAACTAAAAACAAACAAACAAAAACCAATAGAACAGACCAATAAAACCAGGAGCTGGTTCTTTGAAATGATCAACAAAATTGATAATCCTTTAGCCAGACTCATCAAACAAAAAGAAAAAGAAAGAGAAAGATTGAGAGAGGACTCAAATAAACAAAACCATAAATGAAAGAGGAGAAATAACAACCAACATCACAGAAATACAGAGAATTATAAGAAAATATTATGAAAAACTATATGCCACAAAATTGGACAACCTAGAAGAAATGGAAAAATTCCTAGAAACATATAACTTACCAAAAGTGAATCCGGTAGAAATAGAAAATTTGAACAGACCAATTACCAATAATGAAATTGGATAAGTTATCAAAAAACTCCCAACAAATAAAAGTCCAGGACAAAATGGCTTCACAGGCAAATTCTACCAAGCATTTAGTTAATGCCTACCCTTCTCAAACTATTCCAAAAAATAGAAGAGGAAGAAAAACTTCCAACTTTATTTTATGGGGCCAGGATTACCCTGATACCAAAACCAGATAAAGACACTGCAAAAAAAGAGAACTACAGGCAAATATCTGTGATGAAAATAAATGCAAAAATCCTCAAGATAATATTAGCAAACCAAATCCAACAATACATTTAAAAAATCATTTGCTATGATCAAGTGGAATTTATTCTTTGGATGCAAGTATGGTTCAATATTCATAAATCAATCAACACACATGAATATATATAACATCACATCAACATACATCACATCAACAAGAGAAAGGATAAAAACCATGTGATCATTTCAATAGATGAAAAAAAAAAGCATGTGACAAAGTACAACACCCACTCATGATAAAAACCCTCAACAAAGTAGTTTTAGAGGAAACATACCTGAATATAATAAAGGCCATATATGAAAAACCCACAGGTAACATCACATTCAATGGTGAAAACTTAGAGCTTTTCACCTAAGGTCACAAACAAGAAAAAGATGTACACTCTTAACCACTTTTATTCAACACAGTAGTGGGAGTCCTAGCCATAGCAATCAGATAAGAAATAAAAGATCCAAATTGGTAAGGAAGAAGTAAAACTTTCAATATTTGCAGATGACATGATACTATAAATAGAAAACCCTAAAGACTCCACCAAAAAACTACTAGAACTGATAAATGAATTCAGTAAGTTTGCAGGATACAAAATCAATGTAGAGAAATCCATTGTATTTCTATACACCAAAAATGAAGCAGCAGAAAGATTAAGAAAACAATCCCATTTAAAATTACACCAAAAATAATAAAATACCTAGGAATAAACTTCACCAAGAAGGAGACTGACTTGTACTCTGAAACTATAAAACACATGGGGCACCTGGATGGCTCAGTTGGTTGAGCATCTGACTCTGGATTTTGGCTCAGCTTATGATCTCAGATTCATGAGATCGTGCCCTGCATTGGGCTCTATGCTGACCGTGCGGAGCCTGCTCAGGATTCTCTATTTCCCTCTCTTTCTACCCCTCTCTGCTCTAAATAAATAAATAAATGAATGAATAAATAAATAAATAAATAAATAAATATTTTTAAAAACACTGATGAAAGAAATTGAAAACAACACAAATGGAAAGACATTTCATACTCACGGTTGGAAATATTGTTAAAATGTCTACACTACCCAAAGTAATTTACAGATTTAATGTAATTCCTATCAAAATACCAACAGCATTTTTCACAGAACTATTATAAATAATTCTAAAATTTGTATAGAATCACAGAAGGCCATGAATAGCCAAAGCAATCTTGAAAAAGAAAAACAAAGCTGGAGGTATCACAATTCCAAATTCCAAGATATACTGCAAAGCTGTAGTAATAAAAACAGTATGGTACTGGCACACAAAAGACACACAGATCAACATAATAGAATCAAAAGCCCAGAAATAAACCCAAAAAATTGTATGGTCAATTAAACTTCAAAAAAGGAGGCAGGAATATGTGATAGGACAACGTCTCTTCAACTAATGGATGATAGGAAAACTGGAAAGCTACATGCAAAAGAATAATACTGGATCACTTTCTTACACCATACACATAAATGCAGTCATATGGGTTAAGGACCTAAACATGAGACATGAAACCATAAAAATCCTAAAAAAGGCAGTAATCTCTCTGACACTGGCCATGACATTTTTCTAGATATGTCTCCTGAATCAAGGGAAGCAAAAGCAAAAATAACTAATGGGACTACATCAAAATTAAAAGCTTCTGCACAGCAAAGAAAACAGCCAACAAAAATTAAAAGAAAACCTACTGAATGGGAGACAATATTTGCAAATGACATATCCAGGGTTAGTATCCAAAATACATAAAAAACTTATAAAACTCAACACCCAGAAAACAAATAATCCAATTAAAAAATGGGCAGAGGACATGAACAAACATTTCTCCAAAGAAGACATACTGATGGCCAACAGACACATGAAAAGATACTCAGCATCACTCATCATCAGGGAAATGCAAATTAAAACTACATGGAGATATCACCTCATACATGTCAAAATGACTAAAATCAAAAATACAAGAAACAACTAGTGTTGGCAAGGATGTGGAGAAAAAGGAACCCTTATGCACCTTTGGTGAAAATGCAAACTGGTGCAGCCACTGTGGAAAGCAGTACGGAGGTTCCTCAAAAAATTAAAGAGACCTACCATATGATCCAGTAATCACACTACTAGGTATTTACCCAAAGAATATGAAAACACTAATTCAAAGGGATACATGCACCTTGATGTTCACAGCAGCATTATTTATAATAGCCAAATTATGGAAGCAGCCCAAGTGCCCATCAATAGATGAATGGTTAAAGAAGTGGTTATATATATATATATATATGTATATATATATATATACACACACACACACACATATATATATGGAATATTATTCAGCCATAAAAAATGAAATCTTGCCATTTGCAATGACATGGATAGATCTAAAAAGTATAATGCTAAGCAAAATAATCCAGCCAGAGAAAGACAAATACTGTATGATTTCATTCATATGTGAAATTTAAGAAACAAAACAAATGAGCAAAGGAAAAAAAAGAAACAAAGCAACAAACAGATTCTTAACTATAGAGAACAGATGGTTACCAGAGTGGAGGTGGGTGATGGGGGGAGATGGGTGAAATAGGTGAAGAGGATTAAAAGTACATTTATCTTGACGAGCACTGAGTGTAAATGGAATTGCTGAATCACTATATTGTACACCTGAAACTAATTAACACTGTATTTCACTATGCTGGAATTAAAATAAATAAGTAAATAAGAAAAAAGACAGAATCATGAAGAAATAGAAAATCTGAGCATACCAATAGCAAGTAAGTGTACTGAATCAGTAATCAAAAACCTCCAAAGAAAAGCTCAGGACCAGATGGATTCACCAGTGAATCCTATCACTCTTTAAAAAAATTTTTAATGTCTATTTATTTTGGAGAGAGACAGAGACGAGCATGAGTTGGAGAGGAGCAGAGAGACAGACACACACAGAATCCAAAGCAGGCTCCAGGTTCTGAGCTGTTTGCACAAAGCCCGATGCGGGGCTTGAACTCACGAACTGTGAGACTGCAACCTGACCCGAAGTCAGATGTTTAACCAACTGAGCCACCCAGGCGTGCCTATCAACCTTTTAAAGAAGGATTAATGCCAATCCTTTTCAAATTCTTCCAAAAAACTGAAGCAGGAGAAACACTTCAAAACTCATTTTATTAGGCTAGCATTACCCTGATACCAAAGCCAGTGAAGGAAACTCCAAGAAAAAATTATACGCCAATATTCCTGATGAACATAGATGTAAAAAATGCTCTGTGAAATACTATCACACTAAATTCAACAGCACACTGTAAGGAACATATTCCATGACCAAGAAGGATTTATCAATGGGATGCATGAATGGTTCAGCATACACAAATCAATGTGATACATTAAATTAACAGAATAAAGAATAAAATTATATGATCATCTCAATAGATGCTGAACAGCATGAATTAAAGACTTAAACATGAGACCTTAAAACATAAAACTCCTAGAAGAAAATATAAGGAAAAAAACCTTTGGCATTGGTCTCAACAATGGTATTTAGATATGATACCAAAAGAACGGGTAAAAAAAACAGTCATCAAAAGTTTAAAAAGTAGGATTAGATCAAACTAAAAATCTTCACAATAAAGTAAACAATTAACAAAATTAAGGGCACCTGGGTAGTTCAGGCAGTTAAGTGTCCAACTTAGGCTCAAGTCATGATCTCATGGTTTGTGGTTGGAGCCCCACGTCAGGCTCTGTGCTGACAGTTTAGAGCCTGGATTCTGGCTCACACTCTGTCTCCCTCTCTCTCTGCCCCTGCCCTGTTCATGTTCTGTCTCTCTCTCTCTCTCTCTCTCAAAAAATAAAACGTTAAAAAATTAAAAAAAAAAAAAAAAGAAAGAAAGAAAAACAACAACGAGGGGCGCCTGGGTGGCTCAGTCGGTTAAATGTTCGACTTCAGCTCAGGTCATGATCTCAGAGTCCATGAGTTCGAGACCTGCTTTGGGCTCTGTGCTAACAGCACAGAGCCTGAAGCCTGCTTTGGATTCTGTTTCCCTCTCTCTCTGCCTATCCCCTGCTCATGCTCTGTCTCTCTCTGTCTCAAAAACAAATAAAAACATTTTAAAAAACTATAAAAAAAAACAATTAACCAAATTAAAAAGCAAATGGGAGATAATACTTGCAAACCATATATTTGGTAAGGGGCTAATTAATATTCAAAATATATAAGGATTTATATATATATATACAACTCAAAGGCAAATAAATAAAAAGTAAATTAAAAAAAAAATTAAAAATGAACAAAGGACCTGAATAGATATTTCTTCAAAGAAGACATACAAATGGCCAACAGGTATATAAAAGTGGGCTCATCATCACTAATCATCAGGAAAATGTAAATCAAAATCACAATGACATATCACCTCCCTCCTGTTAAGATGGCTTTTATCAAAAAATAAAAGATAACAAGTATAGTGAAGATGTGGAGAAAAGGCACTCTGGTAAACTGTTCATGGTAATGTAAATTGATATAGCCATTATGCAAGACAGTATGGAGGTGCCTCAAAAAGTTAAAATAGAAATATATCCAGCAATCTCACATCTGCATATTTATCCAAAGGCAACAAAAACACTAACCTAAAAAGATATAAGCACCCCATGTTCATTGCAGCATTATTTACAATAGCCAAGATATACAACTTAAGTGTCCATTGACTGATAAAGAAAATGTGATTGACTATATATATATATATATATATATATATATATTTAGCCATAAAAAGGAAGGAAAAAGGGGGCTATTTGACTACAAACTTAGTGTCTAAAGATAAAAAGAATCACAAAGAAATCATTAATTCTACTTAGTAACTTAGTCGTCAATGTTAGTAATGACAAAGTATTCTAGGGGCGCCTGGGTGGCTCAGTCAGTTGAGCATCTGACTTCGGCTCAGGTCACGATCTCATATTTCATGAGTTCAAGCCCCACGTTGGGCTCTGTGCTGACAGCTCAGAGCCTGGAGTCTGCTTTGGGTTCTGTGTCTCCCTCTCTCTCTCTGCCCCTTCCCCACTCATGCTCTGTCTCTCTCTGTCTCTCAAAAATGAATAAACGTTAAATTAAAAAAATAAAAGTATTCTAAAACTAAGTGTATAATATGATGAAGCAAATGAGTAAATCAAGTAAATAAATTTCTATTTTGAGGAGCCGAATTTCTTACTGTGGAAGAATGTGATACAGATAAGGAATGGGAGAAAGTAATGAATAACCTTGTAGTATCAATATAAGGGAGAGAGAAAGGAAGCGAGAAAATTAAAGACAAAGATTTTCTAGCTCTTTCTAAAAAAAAAAAAATGAGGGGGTTTCAAAACAATGATATTGCAATAGCCATGAGCACACCTGGTACTGAGATCTTGGCTTCTAGATATCACACCCTACTAAAAAGAACCAAGTCTCCTTGCAATACAACATTCCAGGAATGTCTTTTTGTTCAGAAGGTTAAGAAGTCTTCAAAAATTATAGAAACATAAAAAAAAAAAAAAACTTAGAAATCAGCATAGAGGGGTTCCATTGGCCAAATCTGAGACAATTTGAGTACAAAAATGCAAGGTGATAATAATTAATTATAACCAGTTTAATTTTTTTTTACATTTGTAAGACCTACTACTAATTATTTAAGATGATAGAAGGGAAACTCTTCTTTATATTAACATGCCAAATAATAAGTACAGAAAGACAGATACAGTCATAAAATTATTTTATAAATATCACAGTTATAATTGCTACACATAAGAACCACAAAGAAATGCTAAGGCCACCAAGTGAAATCTTGATGGAGAATAAGATATCCACAGAGTCTTGTATCATCTCCCCACAAACAATTAATTAAAAAGGGAAAATCATAACTATACAGTGGAGAAACTAATGAACATCACATTAAACCGAGCAATCAAACTAATATCACCAATAATGAAACCAACCTGACACATACACTGAGGAGACACAACATCAATTGTATTGTGTCATAACTCTGAAAAAAAATGCATAATTTAATCATGAAGAAAAAATTAGACAAACACCATTTGAGGGACATTCCACAGTACAACTGGATTCCCTTCTTTAAAAAAAAAAAAATGACAATGTTGTGACAAAGAAAGGCTGAACTCTGAGCCTATACTAGATTATGTGAGGCTGAAGAGACCTGATCACTGAATGTAATGGGAGATCCTGCAGTGGATCTTGAATTTGGAAAATTGAGGACATTATTTCAACAACTGGTGAAATATGAATATGTCTGAGATAATAGCATTGTTTCAACATTAAATTTCTTGAATGTGATCAATGCATGTGTTTATAAAAGAGAATTTCCTCATTCCTTACAACAGGATGAAGGTTTTAAAAATTAAGGGAAAGATATCTGTAATGTATTTTCAAATTGTTCAGCAAGACAATAACAAAAGTAATACAATATGAATATCTATGTGTCTATATGAGTGGAGAGAAAGAGTAATAAAGCAAAAAAGGCAAAATGATAGTGATTGCCAAATCCAGGGAAAATTATACAGTGCTTTATTGTATTGATACTTTGTTTTTTAGCTTTATTGGGGGTATAATTGACAGATAAAATCGTACATATTTGAGGTATAAAATGTGATAACTTGATATATGTATACACTGTGAAATGATTACCACAATCAAGCTAAGTAACACATCCATTACCTCACATGGTTACTTTATTTATTTATTTACTTACTTATTTTGGTGTATATATGTTCAAACTTTTTTTTTTTTTTCAAAATAAGCGATTACTTTCTGAAAGTGGGCATTTTTTCCTGCCGAAAAATGTCTCAAAATCATTTTAATGAGGGAAAGATGTCAATTAAATAATTACAGATGGGGGATCAGAAAGATTCTGGGAAGAAAGAAGCTGGAGCAAGATTTTTTTTTTTTAGTATCTTAATCTCTTAAGATATCTTTATCTTAACATATCTCTTAATATCTTTAACATCTAAATCTCTTCATGAAAATAAACACAGAAAATAACATGGCAAAACCAACAACCCTCAGACAACATCTACAACAAAACTAAGTGATGTGGAAGCCTTGGAAACTTGAAAATATGAATAGGTATAGGAAAACTACTGTTCACTGTAATATCAGCTGCAAAATCCCTGTAGTATCAGAAACAATCTAAGGAGAAACAGAGGGAAGGCAATAGGGATTGTGATAGCTTTACATGAAGAGACTCTCAAATTTTCCAACAGTAAATGCAGTGGGGCAATATAAGAACAGCAACTGAAACTGCAGGGGTGTTCTACAGAATCCAATTCTATGTGAATGCAACGGGACAGCAACAAGATCTGGTGGTGCTGGAACAGTCTCGGCCCAGTAAACTATCAAAATTAGCATGCCAAATCTCATTTACAATACAAAATCCCACATCAAGAAAAAAAAAAATGCTTGGAATAGAATCTAGTTGAGCAGGATAGAGATAATGGAGGCAAAAGATAAGACCCAGATAAAGTGTGGAAGGAGAGCAGAAGACACAGAATTTTGGAAGTACGACTGACCCTGAACAACATGGGTTTGAACTGCACAGATCCACTTACACATGGGTTTTTTTTCAATAAGTACAGTACAGTATCATTAAGTGTTTTTTTCTCTTCCTTACAATTTTCTTAATAACATTTCCATTTCTCGAGCTTACTTTATTACAAGAATATAGTATCTAATACATATATCATACAAATCATGTGTTAACTATTTGAGTTATCAGTTAGGCTCCTGGTCAACAGCAGGCTATTAGTAGTTAAGTTTAGGGGGACCCAAAAGCTATACATGGATTTTTCACTATGCAGAAGGTCAGCGCCCTTAAATTCCACCTTGTTCAATGGGCAACTGTAAACAGACATAATAGTATGAGAAAAACGCAAGACAGAGTGTTAAACAGTGAAGCTAGAAAAGACATCATTGCTTATCATAATCTCTCGAAATTATGAGAAAACTCATAAATACTAGCAATAGTAAAGGATCGTGCTCAAATTTTATGAAATTATTTTATGGAAAAAAAGAACAATAATCAATAATCAAAATAAAAACATGTCAACAAAATAGGTAAAAATTGTAACCAAAGACATCAAAAAGAATTAGAAGAAATGACAGAAGTATGAATGAAAAACATATATAAGAATTAGAAAAAATATACAAATGTGATGTTTGAAAAAAAAGAGAACATTTGGCACCTTTGAAAAGAGAGGTAACAGAGCTTGGGAAACAATTAGAAATAAAAAGAAAAATAGAATTTTAGATTTTAGAATGTTAGAAGACTAAATTTTATTTATGTACTTTTTCAGACTTGGATGCCTTTTATTTTTTTGATATGATTACTTTGGCTAGCAATTCCAATATGACATTGAATAGGAGAAATGAGAATGGTGATTTTTTTCCTTATTAAAATTATCCAGGAAAAACCTTTAGTTTTTCACCATTGAGCATGAGTAAGGTGTTGAGTTTGAGTTACATGGCATATATTGTGTTGTGGTAACATACTACTATACCTGATTTGTTGAAAATTTTTACCATGAAAGGGTGTTGAATTTTGTCAATTTTTTTTGTTTTGTTTTTGTTTGTTTTTAATTTCAGTCATTTATTTAAATATTTTAATGGCCTTCGGGGAGCCTGGGTGGCTCAGTCAGTTGAGCATCTGACTTCGGCTCAGGTCATGATCTCACAGTCTGTGAGTTGGAGCCCTGCGTTGGGCTCTTTGCCGACAGCTCGGAGCCTGGAGCCTATTTCAGATTCTATGTCTCCCTCTCTCTCTGACCCTCCCCCGTTCATGCTCTGTCTCTCTCTGTCTCATAAAAATAAGTAAACATTAAAAATTTTTTTTAATATTTTAATGGCTTTCAAGTGATACATATTGTTTGAAATAAAGCTATCTAGAAATGAATAAAGTCATTTTTTTTTGAAGAGTTACAAGCAAAATGATAAAGTCACTGGATGTTGGAAAACTTCCATGGTCCCAACAAAATAGTGCATGGAAGTAAGTCAAAACATAAAAGAATTACTTCATTCATTACTTATTTAGTTAAATAAGACTCTTTTAATGAAAATAGACATGTCATCTTTTTTTTTCATCTTTTTAATTTAAGAAAAATTCATCCTCACTGCAAACTTTTCAGGAGATTATGAAGAAAATGAAGATCTTCTACCCAGAGATAGCTGCTACTAATAGTTCTAGTTATGCACCCTTAGAAAATAGTCTTGGAGGTTATCTGCCTTAAGCTATTTGCATAACCTGTTCTTTTTCTCTTAATAATGTGGTATGTATACTTTTTTTTAATGTTTTTGTTTATTTTTAAAGGAGAGAAAGAGACAGAGCATGAGCTAGGGAAGAGCAGAAAGAGAGGGAGACACAGAATTCGAAGCAGGCTCCAGGCTCTAAGCTGTCAGCACAGAGCCCGACGCAGGGCCAAACTCACGAGTTGGGAGATCATGACCTGAGCCAAAGCCAGACATTCAACGGACTGAGCCACCCAGGTGCCCCGGTATGTATACTTTTTAATGCCACCCATTTTAAATGGTCATGGGGTGCCTGGGTGGCTCAGTGGGTTGAGCGTCCGACTTCGGCTCAGGTCATGATCTCGCAGTTCGTGAGTTCAAGCCCCGCATTGGGCTCTGTGCTGACAGCCTAGAGCCTGCTTCCAATTCTGCGTCTCCCTCTCTCTGCCCCTTCTCCTCTCATGCTCTCTCTCTGTCTCTCAAAGATGAATGAACATTAAAAAAAAATTTAAATGGTCATAAACCCCCAATCATTGGACATTAAGTTCTTATCATTTTAAGAAATACAAACAAAACTGCAATAAGCACCCTTATACGTAAACACACACTTATCTAATTACTTTCTTAGGATAACTATCTAAGTTAATAAGCTCAAATTATATTACTAACTTGAAATCTAAAAAGATATCAGTGTATAATTCACACTCATATTGATACTAAAAATGTTAATGTTTAAGTCCTAACAAATGTCATACCTGAAAAATATCTGCTTAAACAACTTCTAGTGTGTTTTTTGGACATTTATATACTCTTCTCTTCATGATCCTGCTCATTACTAAATTTCTATTGTTTTCTTGTTCATTATAAGTATTTTTGTTTAATATAATTTATTGTCAAATTGGCTAACATACAGTGTGCACAGTGTGCTCTTGTTTTGGGGGTAGATTCCCGTGGTTCATCACTTACATACAACACCCAGTGCTCATCCTAGTAAGTGCCCTCCTCAATGCCCATCACCCATTTTCCCCTCACCCCCACCCCCTGCCATCAACCCTCAGTTTGTTCTCTGTATTAAGAGTCTCTTATGGTTTACCTCCCTCCCTCCTGTTTGTAACTAATTTTTCCCCTCCCCTTCCCCCATGGTCTTCTGTTAAGTTTCTCAAGTTCTACACACAAGTGAAAACATGATATCTATCTTTCTCTGATTTCACTCAGCATAATACCTTCCAGTTCCATCCACGTTGCTGCAAATGGCATGATTTCATTCTTTCTCATTGCCAAGTAGGATTCCATCGTATATATAAACCACATCTTCTTTATCCATTCATCACTTGATGGACATTTGGGCTCGTTCCATAATTTGGCTATTGTTGAAGGCACTGTGATAAACATTGGGGTACATATGCCCCTATGAATCATCACTGCTGGATCCTTTGGATAAATTCCCAGTGGTGCTATTGCTGGGTCATAGGGTAGTTTTACTTTTAACTTTTTGAGGAACCTCCACACTGTTTTCCAGAGCAGCTGCACCAATTTGCATTCCCACCAACAGTGCAAGAGGGTTCCCGTTTCTCCACATCCTTGCCAGCATCTGTTGTTTCCTGAGTTGTTCATTTTAGCCACTCTGACTAGTGTGAGGTGGTATCTCAGTGTGGTTTTGATCTGTATTTCCCTGATTATGAGTGACATTGAGCATCTTTTCATGTGTGTGTTGGCCATCTGAATGTCTTCTTTGGAAAAGTGTCTATTCATGTCTTCTGCCCATTTCTTCACTGATTATTTGTTTTTCTGTTGTTGAGTTTGGTAAGTTCTTTATAGATTTTGGATACTAACCCTTTATCTGATATGTCATTTGCAAATGTCTTTTCCCATTCCATCGATTGCTTTTTAGTTTTGTTGATTGTTTCCTTTGAAGTGCATAAGCTTTTTATCTTGATGAGGCCCCAATAGTTCATTTTTTGCTTTGAATTCTCTTGCCTTTGGACATGTGTTGAGCAAGAAACTGCTGTGGCTGAGGTCAAAGAGGTTGTTGCCTGCTTTCTACTCTAGGATTTTGATGGTTTCCTGTCTCACATTTAGGCGTTTCATCAATTTTGAGTTTACTTTTGTGTACAGTGTAAGAAAGTGGTCTAGTTTCATTCCTCTGCATGTTGCTGTCCAGTTCTCCCAGCACTATTTACTAAAGAGACTGTCTTTTTTCCATTGGATACTGCTTCGTGCTTTATCAAATATTAGTTGGTCATACATTTGTGGGTCTAATTCTGGGTTCTCTATTCTATTCCATTGGTCTATGTGTCTGTTTTTGTGTCAATACCATACTGTCTTGATGATTACAACTTTGTAGTAGAAGCTAAAGTCTGGGATTGTGATGTCTCCAGTTTTGGTTTTCTTTTCCAGTATTACTTTGGCTACCTGGGGTCTTTTGGGTTCCATACAAATTTTAGGATTGTTTGTTCTAGCTTTGAAAAGAATGCTAGTACAATTTTGATTGGGATTGCACTGAATGTGTAGATTGCTTTGGGTAGTATTGACATTTTAACAATATTTATTCATCCAATCCATGAGCATGGAATGTTTTTCCATTTTCCATTTCTTTGTGTCTTCAACTTCCTTCATAAGCTTTCTATAGTTTTCAGCACACAGATCTTTTACATCTTAGATTAGGTTTATTCCTAGGTATTTTATGGTTCTTGGTGCAATTGGAAATGAGATCAGTTTCTTGATTTCTCTTTCTGTTGCTTCATTATTGGTGTATAGAAATACAACCCATTTCTGTACATTGATTTTGTACCCTACGACTTTGCTGAATTCAGTATTAGTTATAGCAGTCTTTTGGTAGAATCTTTTCTGGTTTTCCATGTAGTGTATCATGTCGTCCATGAAAAGTGAAAGTCTGACTTCTTCTTTGCCGATTTTGATGCCTTTTATTTCATTTTGTTGTCTCATTTCTGATGCTAGGACTTCCAACACTATGTTAAACAACAGGGGTGAGAGTATACATCCCGGTCATTCTCCTGATCTCAGGGGGAAAGTTCTTAGTTTTTCCACATTGAGGATGATATTAGCTGTGGGCTTTTCATATACGGCTTTTATGATGTTTAGGTATGTTCCTTCTATCCTCACTTTTTTGAGGGTTTTTATTAAGAAATGATGCTGTATTTTGTCAAATGCTTTTCTGCACTATTGACAGGATCATATGGTTCCCATCCTTTCTTTTATTAATGTGATTGATGCATCACATTGATTGATTTGCGAATATTGAACCAGCCCTGCAGCCCAGGAATGAATCCCACTTGATCATGGTGAATAATTCTTTTTATATGCTGTTGAATTTGATTTGCTAGTATCTTGTTGAGAATTTTCACATCCATGTTAATCAGGGATATTGCCCTATAATTCTCCTTTTTTGAGGGGTCTCTGTCTGGTTTGAGAATCAAGGTAATGCTGGCTTCATAGAATGAGTCCGGGAGTTTTCCTTCCACTTCTATTTTTTGGAACAACTTGAGAAGGATGGTTATTAACTCTGCTTTAAATGTCTGGTAGAATTCCCTTGGGAAGACATCTGGCCCATGACTCTTATTTGTTGGGAGATTTTTGATAGCTGATTCAATTTCTTCACTAATTATGGGTCTGTTCAAATTTTCTGTTTCTTCCCATTTGAGTTTTGGTAGTGTGTGGGTGTCTAGGAATTTGACCATTTCTTCCAGGTTGTCCAGTTTGTTGACATATAATTTTTCATAGTATTCTCTGACAATTGTTTGTATTTCTAAAGGATTAGTTGTGATAAGTCCATTTTCATTCGTGATTTTATCTATTTGGGTCCTCTCCTTTTTCTTTTTGAGAAGTCTGGCTGGGGGTTAATCAAGTTTGTTTATTTTTTCAAAAAACCAGCTCTTAGTTTCATTGATCTATTCTACTGGTTTTTTTGGAGGGGAGAGGCTGGGGGGGTTCTATATTGTTTATTTCTGCTCTGAACTTTATTATTTCTCTTCTTTTGCTGGGTTTGGGGTTTCTTTGCTGTTCTGCTTCTAGTTCCTTTAAGTATGCTGTTAGATTTTATATTTGGGATTTTTCTTATTTCTTGAGATAGGCCTGGATTGCAGTGTATTTTCCTCTTAGGACTGCCTTTGCTGCATCCCAAAGGGTTTGGACTGTCGTGTTTTCATTTTCATGTGTTTCCATATATTTTTTAATTTCTTCAATTGGCTGGTTGACCCATTCATTCTTTAGTAGGATGTTCTTTAGCCTCTATGCATTGGCAGTTTTCCAAACTTTTTCCTGTGGTTGATTTCAAGTTTCACAGCACTGTGATCTGAAAATGTGCACGGTATGATCTCCATTCTTTTATATTTTTTGAGGGCTGTTTTGTGACCCAGTATATGATCTATCTTGGAGAATGTTCCGTGTGCACCTGAGAAGAATGTGTATTCTGCTGCTTTAGGATAAAACTCTGAATATATCTGTCAGTCCATCTGGTTCAGTGTATCATTCAAGGCCATTGTTTCTTTATTAATGTTCTGCCTAGATGATCTGTCCATCATTGTAAATGGAGTATTAAAGTCCCCTGCAATTACCACATTCTTACCAATAAGATTGCTTATGTTTGTGATTAATCGTTTTATATATTTGGATGTTTCCAAATTGGGTGCATAAACATTTATAACTGTTATCTCTTCTTGATGAATAGACCTCATAATTATGATATAATGCCTTCTTTATCTCTTGTTACAACCTTTAGTTTAAAATCTAGTTTGTCTAAGTATGGCTACTCCAACTTCCTTTTCACTTCTAGTAGCATGGTAGATGGTTCTCCATCCCCTCACACTCAATCTGAAGGTGTCCTCAGGTCTAAAATGGGTCTCTTGTAGACAGCAAATAGATGGGTCTTGGTTTTTTTATCCACTCTGATACCCTATGTCTTTTGATTGGAGCATTTAGTCCATTTACATTCAGTGTTATTATTGAAAGATATGGATTTAGAGTCATTGTGTTATCTGTAGGTTCCATACTTATAGTGATGTCTCTGGTCCTTTGTGGTCTTTGCAACATTCCACTCACAGAGTTCCCCTTAGGATCTTTTGTAGGGCTGGTTTAGTGTTGATAAACTACTTCTGTTTTTGTTTGTCTGGAAAAACCTTTATCACTCCTTCTATTCTGAATGACAGGCTTGCTGGATCAAGGATCCTTGGCTGCATATCTTTCCTATTCAGCACATTGAATATTTCCTGCCACTCCCTTCTGGCCTGCCAAGTTTCAGGAGATAGGTCCGTGACTACCCTTATGTGTCTACCCTTGTAGGTTAAGGCCCATTTGTCTGTAGCTGCTTTCAGAATTGTCTCTTTATCTTTGTATTTTGCCAGTTTCACTATGATATGTCATGCAGAAGATCAATTCCTGTTATGTCTGAAGGGAATTCTCTGTGCCTCCTGGATTTTCAATGTCTGTTTCCTTCCCCAGAGTGGGGAAGTTCTCAGCTATTATTTGTTCAAGTACACCTTCCAACACTTTCTCTCTCTTCTTCTTCTCTGGAACTCCTATGATATGGATATTATTATGTTTCATTGAATCACTCAGTTCTCTAATTCTCCCCTCATGGTCTAGAATTTTTTTATCTTTTTCTTGGCTTTATGTTTTTCCATAATTTTATCTTCTATTTCACTTATTTTCCCCTCTGCCTCTTCAGTCCTTGCTGTCACCACCTCTAGTTTATTGTGCACCTCATTTACAGCATTTTTTAAAATTAATCATGACTATTTTTTAGTTCCTTGATCTCTGCAGCAATAGATTCTCTGCAGTCTTCTATGCTTTCTTGAAGCCCAGTGATAAATCTTATGATTATTATTCTAAATTCTTGTTCAATTATATTACTTATATCTGTTTTGATCAATTCTTTAGCTGTCATTTCTTCCTGAAATTACTTTTGAGGAGAATTCTTCTGTTTCGTCATTTTAGCTAGTTTTCTGTCTCTTATGTGTTTTAAAAGCTTGTTATGTGGGGGCACCTGGGTGGCTCAGTCAGTTAAGCATCCGACTTCAGCTCAGGTCATGATCTCGCAGTTTGTGAGTTTGAGCCCTGCGTCGGGCTCTGTGTTGACAGCTCAGAGCCTGGAGCCTGCTTCAGACTCTGTCTATCTGTTTCTCTCTCTCTCTCTGCCCCTCCCCTGTTCATGTTCTGTGTCTCTCTGTTTCAAAAGTAAATAAAAAATTAAAACAAATTTTTTTACAAAACGCTTGTTATGTGCCCTGCACCTGTAAGCACTACTATATTAAAGAGTGGTCATACACTGTCCAGGGCCTGGCCCTTCAGGAGGTGTTTTTTGGAGTGTGTTAGTTGCTCTCTGTTGTTGTGACTTTGGCTGCTTTATCTCCCTATTCATAGTGATGCTTTGGATCCTCCACCAGGTGTGCTTTGATTTGTTCACTGAAGTAGCCCTGGAAAGGAAAACAAACTAACAAAAAACCAAAACAAACAAACAAAAACCAAAAACAAAGAAAGAGTAAAAACAAAAAACCAGAAACACCAGCTACAACTAAACCATGCGATGGGGGTGGTGTTGATAGAAGAGTCCTTATCCCATACAGAAAGAGAAATGACAGGGGTGGGGAAAAAGAAAAGAAAAGAAAATTGACAGGGAAGAGAAACTACACAGCTTAATCCAGAGAAAGAGAGAAGAAAATAAGATGTAGAACAGGTATAAAGAGAATAGATTAAATACGTCTGCTTAAACAAGCCAACAACCAGAATAACCAGACTAGAGGAGGGAAGAAATAAGAAGGAGAAAAAGAAGAAGAAAAATAAAAGGATATATAGATAAATATCTATATATCTATATATCTAACAAGAATCGTCCAAGAACTAAATCAGGAAATGCAAAATCGCTAAAACTGCTGGGTGCCTTAGAACCAGTGGCTACACTAGTCTGGAGGAGGGGCTGTCTGGTTCGTCAGCATCAATCCCGCTCTAGTAGATATGCAGGTACGAGGCACAGAGGGGCGTGGTTTGGTGTAGTCGGGTCCTGCCTCCACTATGGGCCCGCCCTCCATTCACTAAAGCCCCACCTTGTTGGTGATGGAGTGAAAAATGGCGACACCCTAGTCTCTCCTCCACGGACTGGGTGTCCCAAACCACTCTGTTCAGGCCATCCTCACAGTGCTATAGGCGCCAGTGAGGTGCTTTGTCCCACTCTGCCTTCTCCTGCGCCTCCCAGGTGCTTGGCTGGGATTTAAACCTTGATGTCTTAAAGGCTCCCGCTCCTTGGGCCCGGTTCTGGGGAAGCGCTGCTCTGCGCCAATATATGGTCCCTGGCTGGTGAGTGCGGGAGGTCTTTGTCCTTTGAACGGTTATGTACCTTTTTCCCACAGCACTCCAGGGAAGGGATTGCTTTCTTCTACTGAGGACTGCGCCTCTGAACTAGTTACCAAGCCCAGGCTGGCTCCCCTCCTCCCCAGGTGGGAACAGGGCAGCCAGGCCCCAGCCCAGAGAAAGCCCCGCAGTTAGAGACCAGATATATCTCTGTCTCAGTCAGTGGTTTTTCTCTCGTCCAAATTCAGTCCTTCACTTCCCCAGACTCTCTTTTTCTTCCCTTTGTCTCTTCACAGAAGGGGATCCCTCCCTCTGTGCCTATACCGCCCATTTTCTCTCTCCCAGTTCGCAATCACACATCTATGGCCTACCAGGTTGTCCTCATGGGTCCCTGGAGCTGTCTCTGTCACTCTGCAGCCTGGACTCTTGGAATTCAAAGTCCTTTGGCCTCAACACTGCTGTGTTTGAGGGACAAGGGAACTTCAGGTCCTCCTACTTCTCTGCCATGTTGGATCTCCAGCTCTCAAGAATAAATTTTAAAGAATGTAGGAGTTGGGGGTACCTGGGTGGCTCAGTTGGTTGAGCGTCTGACTTCAACTCAGATTATGATCTCATGGTCTGTGAGTTCAAGCCCCGCATCAGGCTCTGTGCCGACAACTCAGAGCCTGGAGCCTGCTTCAGATTCTGTGTCTCCCTCTCTATCTGCTCACCGCCCCCCTCAAAAATCAATAAAAATTAAAAAAATAAAGAATGCAGGAGTGAATAAACACATCTGACAATGACTTGGTAGAAAATGAAAAGAAGGAAATGTTAAAATAAAAAAATAAATAAGAGATACAAAAGGATCAAAAAAAAGGCTAGATATAAAAGATAGGAAAAGAAGATCCAACACGTATTGTTGTTTATACGTGTTCCAGCTGCTGTCACAAAATACTATAGCTGAATAGTTTAAACAATAGGAATGTATTTCTCACAGTTCTGGAGTCCAGGAAGTTCAAGTATAAAATACTGGTCAATCCCACTCGTTGGTAAACTCTCTTCTTAACTTGCAGACAGCTACCTTCTCAATGTATCCTTACATGGCAGAGAGAAAGAACAAACAAGCTCTCTGGTTTCTTTCCTAGGACAATAATCTCATCATCAGGACCCCATTCTCATGACCATATATAAAACTAATTACCTCCCAAAAGTCCCATTTCCAAAAAACACTACACTGGGGTTGGGGTTTCAACATATGAGTATTGGGCAAAGCATATACTAGAAACTATCATTCAAGAAAACTGTCTTGAGGTCAAAGTGACCTGAAACTATACATTGAAAGAATATAAAGCATTGTTGCTGGAAAGTCTGATGACAATCTAACATTCCCTTACAAATGACTTGTTTTCCCTTACAAATAATTCATGAATTCCCTAAAGATAGTTAACATATTCAAATAGTGATCCTGAAATTTGAAAAAATGAAAATAAGACAAATGAATCTAATTCTGTATCTAATTAGTAACATAACCCCTATAATAAAAGTGGGAGTCCATATTTTTGATGTGTAATTTCTTACATCCAATAAGTCTCTCTTCTCTCTTCCCTTTCTGCCCCACACCTGGGAAAACTAATAAGAAAACCCAGATGCCCCCTCCTTTGGCACCAGTGGGAGGTTCAAACTACACAAACCACTACTCATGCACAAAAGCCCTCAGTACAACCCACTCCCTAACCACCATAAAAACTCCACACCAGTCTATTTTCCCTGCTCTTTCAAGCCATTTTTGGACCATCTTGGGAGGCCTGCCCTGTTCTCCCCCAGGAAGTCTCATAATACAAGTAACAAATTTTTTGTACCCTTTTGGTACATGTATAGACAGCATCATCGGTCTCTGATAACATCCCATTTTTGAACCATCCCATTTTTGAGGTATGGCCACAACAAGCCTACAGAGAGTAACTATTCCAAGTGAGGTTAAAACAGGGTACTTTGATGTTTTTCACTATGTGATGCATTCTAAATAGGAGAAACAGCAAAATCAACCAATGCAATCCAATACATTAACAGAATAAATTAGAAAAATCATATAATCATCCAAAAAAGACAAAAATCAATGATATTATTTAATATCCATGATGACTTTGTTAAATACTAGCAAAAAGAACAGAAAGAAACTCCCTTAATCTGATAATCATATTATATTAGGGTCACAACAGGAAATCGCACATTCAATACGGTTAATAAATGAATTATTTATAAAGGTATGTTTATAAGGAAACCCACAAAGAATGGTGAGGCACCTCATAGCTAGCAACAACAGGAAAGAAAAGCTGTTACATCCCTGAAGGAACAATGAGAGGAAACAGTTACTGGACTCTGCAACAGCATGTAGCTACAAGAGAGTCTGCTGAATCCTTTCAGTAGAACCTGAGAACCTATTAGATGAATGCAGTCACTTCCTCAAGTCCAACAGGGAAGCATCTGGAAGGGTAAGGACCACACCCATTTCTCCTTTCACCCTCCTGATTTTCTACCACACCTCTTGTTTGCCAAACCCAACCAGAAATCAGTAGACAAGGGGTCCAAATGAGGCAGTACAAATGACTAGGGTAAAAATTAGAAAGGAGTTGGGGCGCCTGGGTGGCACAGTCGGTTGAGCGTCCGACTTCAGCCAGGTCACGATCTCACGGTCCGTGAGTTCGAGCCCCGCGTCGGGCTCTGGGCTGATGGCTCGGAGCCTGGAGCCTGTTTCCGATTCTGTGTCTCCCTCTCTCTCTGCCCCTCCCCCGTTCATGCTCTGTCTCTGTCTGTCCCATAAATAAATCAAAACGTTGAAAAAAAAATTTAAAAAAATTAGAAAGGAGAAAGATTAATGGTAGATCTAAGGGAACAAGGAGGAAATAGGGAAATTGGCTACAAAGTAGCTAAGGCAAACATCATATTTAAAATGTTGAAAGCCTTTCTTTATTAGATCAAAACAAACTACAAAATACCTATTAATGCCTTATATTTAACATTGTCCTCAAGATCCCAACCAGTGCAATATGAGAAGAAAAAATAATAATATACAATGATAGAAAGTAATAAATAAAACTTACTTGCAGAAGGTATGCCTGAATATGTAGAATATCCAAAGAATCTACAGGTAAATTATCAAAATAAATCATTGAATTTAGCAAGGTTAATTATTCAAAAGCAATATTCAACATTCTATTCTATGTCATATGCCAGGAACAAACTAAAGATTATTTTTTTAACAATATAAAAAAAGATATTTAAAATAGTACCAACATTATTAAAATCGAGGGAAAATATTTTTAAAGGCAACACATTCATAGAGAAGACCTGCTCTACAAGATATCAAGACTTTTTATAAAGCTAAAGTAATTTTGAAAGTATAGTATTTGTGTAGGGATTGACAGATCATTGGAATGGATTAGAGAGCCTTGAAAGGATCCATATATAAATGTACACTTGACTTACTACAAATGTCTAAGGCATAGAGGGAAAACATCGGTAAGTGGTGCTGAGACAATAATATACCCACCTGAAAAAAATTAATCTCACCTCAACCTTACACCATACACTAAAAATTAGTAAGTAGAATATAGATGATGACATGAATGATAAATTATAAAGTTCCCAGAAGATCCTGTAGAAGGGTCTCTTGATGTCAAGTGAGGAAAGATAATAAATAGGATGCAAAAACATTATTTTTTTACAAATGTGATAATGTTAAAATAGGAACTTCTGCTCATAAAAATAAATAAATAAATAAATAAATAAATAAATAAATAAATAAATAAATGAAAGAAGATAGCAAAAAAGCAAACCATGGATGTAAGAATGTATTTTCAACAGTGATAACTGACAAAAGGCTCAT
The DNA here is from genome assembly GCF_014898765.1 of Herpailurus yagouaroundi. Lineage (NCBI taxonomy): Eukaryota > Metazoa > Chordata > Mammalia > Carnivora > Felidae > Herpailurus > Herpailurus yagouaroundi. The sequence goes on from NW_024412376.1 coordinate 103,784,759, forward strand.
ACTGCATATGTACACAGAACCTCTATAAATAAAACAATCATATAGACAAACGGAAAAATGGACACGAAACATAGTACATGCATTTCAAAAAAAGAGATATCTAAGTGGTCAGTAAACTCAAAAAATGCTCAATTTTACTAATGATCGGCAAAATGTAAATTAAACCATATATGGACACCAGATTGGCTAAAATTAAGAAGGCTGAAAATACCAAGTATTAGAAACGAAAAGTGAATATCGAAACTCTAGTATATGGCTGGTGGGAATGAAAATTAATACAACCACATTGGAAGACCATTCAGCTGTACCTGCTACTGTTAATCCAGAAATTCTATGCCTAGAGGTATACTCAATAGAAATTAATGAATTTGTACATCAAAAGACATGTCAAAGAATATTCAAAGCATTATTCACAATAGCCATATGCATAAAACAGATCAAATGTCTATCAGCTGTAGAATGAATCACTATGTTAATAAATAGTACTAAAACCTTAGATATACATAGGCAATTCACAGAAAAAGAAATTAGACTGGCCAAGAAACATTAAAAGATGTTCTGCCATAAAAATTAAAACCACAGTGAGATACAATTTTCCACTCATCAGATAGACAAAAATGGTCAATGTCAGGAAATACAGAACAAATATATTTGTTCTATATATAGAGAGATATAGAACAGATATAGAACAAAGGGAACTCTTACTGAAGATGGAAGTATTTATAGGTACAACCATGTCAGAGAGTAATGGACTATTTTAAGTGAGGTTAGTATGAATGAACATACATTATAAACCAAAAATTTACTTCTAGATAATCACCCTAAACAAACAGAACTTTTTTTTACACTTGTGTACAAAGAGCTATGTACTAGAATTCAGATGGTACCGTTGTTTTTAATAGTAAAAACTGAAAATGTAAGTGTTCATCAATAGGAGAATGGAATTAGGTTTGTGAAACATTCTTACAATGGAATACTACTCAATGAAAATGAATGAACTAGAACTATTCATATTTAAATGGATAAATCTCACAAAAATAATGGTGAATGAAACTTGTTACAGAATATATATAATAACAGTACTATTTATAACAGGTTTGAAATTATGCAAATAATATCATATGGATACATATATTTGCGTTAGCATATTAAACTCAAACTCAGAACAGTATCTACCTTTGGGATTAGGAGGAGAATACAATGCAATACAATGGAGGATGGGTTGGGTATTTACAACATTTCACTTCTTAAAGTGGGTGATGTGTACAAATGTATGTTTTAACCATTATTTTGATATAAATTACACGTTTTAGCATTCATTTTACTTAAGAGGGGGAGCGAAGACTATGAGTGATTTGAAATCCAGAAATGTTGGATTTGATGAGTAGGCAATAGGGAGTCACTTTACACCATGATGTAGGAAGATTCAGGGACAGCAATTAGCAGAGTACCTGAGACAGAGACAGAGTTATAATTTGAATAAACTATACCTCAGACAGTGAGGGTTTTCCCTAAAATTTGAGAAGTGAAAAAGAAAAGAAAAATCAACAGATACTTTGTGGCCTCTGACCCTTTACTTGGTGCCCTGAACTCTCCTTCACTCATAAAAGGGCATTCTAAGGAAAACTTGGCCACGAGGACATTGGATAAACTTCATGTGCCAAAATCCAGCAGGGTTATAACATATCACTTAGGAAAGTTGCCTTGAGAGAACCCTGACAAATATAGAACTTCTCTGCTCCCTCCAACCTGGCAAACCTCAAACTTTACAGTATGCCCTATTTATTTTGGGTAACAAATATACTGAATTTTATTACTGCAATGCATTATTTTTCTACCCTGACAAACATTTATTTATTTGTTTGTTTGTTTGTTTATTTATTTTAGATCTAACCAGTTGGCAACAACTTCTGCTCTCAGCATGGCTGACTAAAATTAATAGTTCATGCAGAGTATGTCTCTCCCACCCAGACTAGCCTTTAGCATTCCTGCTGTTCCTTTGAATTCTGACTTTTCAAGAAAAACGTCTAAGTCTTTACCTTCTCTATGTCTAGAAAGTACAGATAAGTACATGGTAATAATTACATTTGCCAACAAGTCTCTGTTGACAGTGAAAAATTAGGTTGAAGTTTTATGAGATTTTTCAGGTTGCTTTTGAGATAAAAATATTCTATCATGAGAAGTGGAAAGTTTGTTACCTATGTGTTTGATTTTAAAATTTAAATAAGTCATGGTAGAGCTGGAAGTTCACCTCTGTATTTTCTGTTACACCAAACTGTTGATATTTAATAGCCTACCTGGATGTTGGCAAGGCATCTAACCAAATATCTTGTGATACATTTGTGACCAAAATAGAGAGCCATGCATTAGAAAGTTAGTGTAGCTAAGATCCCCAACTGGGTTAGTAACATTGACAATTAATGAAGGGATGGTACCGTGAAAAGCAGGTTGACTCCTAGGGATCGGACTAAGCCATATCCCCTTCCTATAGCCTTGCACTATAAAATGTTCAGCCTCTGGTACCTCAAACCAGGACACGGATAGTATATTGATCATGCTGATCTAACAAGCATGTCAGAATAGGATGAGTTTTACCACAGATAAGAAAACCAGAATCCAAAGTACTTTTTACCACCTGAAATGTAGCCTTTTCATCCAACAAAATGAAGTTTTATTAGGGATAAATACAAACCCATTTACCTATCAAACATGCATCTCTCACCTACTCTGGATCATGCCCCCTATGCTGGTGTTGAGGGAAATCCTGATCTTCACAGCTGACATTTTCTTCCCCGTGGAGGCACATCCATTAGTGCTTGGTCTCCCTCTACTGCTCTCTCACTTCTCCAGTGAGGCAAATTTACTTACCAGTCTGATGAGTTTGGAAGGAGAAACTAAACATGAATGGCTTAGCCTCTTCAGCTCTCCTTCCTTCTAAAAACAAGACTGGTTAAAAAAGAGCAAACACCCATATCTTCTCAATATCCTCAGTCAATAAGAGGCAGCTGCCTACTTGGGGAGGCCCAGGCTGGTTAGTGTTATCTGGGATGGGATATGTGTGATGTAGTTCTGAAATTCTCTATCAATAAGTTCCTTATTGTTGCATATGTAAGCCATTCTCCAAGCCAGCTTTTATCAGTAACAAAGCTGACCCCAATGTCAGACTATGAGATTGCAGGTAGGGAGAAGAGAACTCACTGTACCATGCATGACAGCTGACTCTACGAAGGTCTTCTTGGTGAGTGCTCACAAGTCTGCTAGGTAAGTGCTCCCATGCATATTTTGCTGCTGTGGAAAGTGAAGCTTAGAAATGTGTCCAAAGTCACTCAGCTAATAAGAATCAAACCCAGGTTAGCCTACTGCAGAACTCTCTTCCCCTCCTAGATGAGGCTACCTCATATCTCACAAAGATAAATAGTGCAGAGCCCTGGTCCTTACAGAGCTCCAGCTTAGTTGGAAAGGGCTGTCCATTCTTAGGTCCCAAAAAAACACCTACTTTCTACCACAACCCTAACATTAATCTGCCTCATAAAGGCCTGATGCTTCTGGAATGCTCCTGGGAAGCCTCCTGACTTCACATGTCTTCTCAGTAATTAACCTAAATGTCTACTGCAAGCTTCATACAAAAGATGTATACAGGAATAGTTTTTACTGTACCAGGGGAGGAGGCTTGCTATTTAAAGGAAATAATTTGTAAAGTAGTCTTCAGTGATTCAATGTTTATCCCTTATGTTTTTTATAAATGTAAATATTTAAATGGAAGGTTTCTTTTATTTAAATATTTCTAACTATTGTAACGTTGTGACTATTTTTATATTAGAGCTACTTTTTAATATTGATATGAAAAACTAAAGAGGTTATACTTTTTTCATCTTTAAAATTAGAAGGTTGGACTTGAACTAGATGTTTTAAAAGGTCACATCCAGCATGCAAATGAAAGGTTTTTTAAATTAAAGTTTGTTTTCTATTTACATCCTTAAAGGTGCCAAACAGATGCTGGAGTCAATGATGAGAGGGGCTCAGAGCATCTTCCAGTAAAAGGAAATATTTAGAGTGTCAGATTGGATAATGTCACTGCTTCTGCATATGATTGTATTTTGGGGTCTTTTTTCTTTTTTTTTATTTTTTTTAACGTTTATTTATTTTTGAGACAGAGAGAGACAGAACATGAACGGGGGAGGGTCAGAGAGAGGGAGACACGGAATCTGAAACAGGCTCCAGGCTCTGAGCAGTCAGCACAGAGCCCGACGCGGGGCTTGAACTCACGGACCGTGAGATCGTGACCTGAGCCGAAGTCGGACGCTTAACCGACTGAGCCACCCAGGCACCCCTTGGGGTCTTTTTTCTTAACCAATGCTCTAACTAGAGTGTATTACACAGAGAGTTTATTATATATATTTATACATATGTGTACATATACACATGTTATATGTATTTATATGTACGAAATAAACTCATTGGACCTTCATAACATCCAGCTACTGAACTTCATAAGATACTGAAACACACAGAAAAAATAAATAAGAAGTCAGGTGAGAAGTACATGGAAAGTAATACATGTGGTCTATACCAAATAGCTACAAATTTTTAAAGAGGCTTTTACCTAAAATTGGAATGCATATTACCATTTTTTACATGTTTTTAAATGATCTTGTGAAAAACAGCAATTTGAGGGAACTTTTTTTAATTCAACATTAGTTGAATACACAATGAGAAAAGTGGCCAGACCAATGTGTACATGCATCCTGAGAAATTTTCCCAAAGTGAATATAACTATGTAAATCATGCCCAGCTCAAGAAAGAGACCCCTGTCAGCATCCTAGAAGCCCCATAGCCATTGATGTGCACCCCCACCTTTGCCCCATCGTTTCTCCCACCAAGACAACCACGATTCTGACTCTTCACAGCACAGTTGCTTTTCAATGCTTATCTTAAACATGAGGACTCTAGGGTTCAGCAAACTGCAGTGATTCTTCAACAGTCACACAATTCTCCAGCTGCCAGACCCAGGTCTGACTATCAGCCCCAAGCCCTGTCTTGTATACCACACTGCTACATTTTCCTTCAATTTCCTGGAAAACAGGCATGACTGTGTACCTTACTTATTATTTATGTCCATTTAATACTGAAAGGTAACTGCAATGATTAACCCAAATAGAGGCACCAAAATATGATTTTTAATATGAATATTCCAAGCAGCAAAACTATTTCTGGTTGCTGCCTTTCCATACTTTATACAAATGGATTCATACTGAAAAAATAAAATTTCTTACCAATTTTTAGTCTATATGTCACACAACTAAATAATTACATTAATCTCATCTCTGGATTACAACATTTTCTCCCCAAGTCTTGGTGAGATAATTAAAATATTATCTTAAGGAGTAAAACTTCCAAGCAAGTAGCTATAAGAGAAACATAAAAACAGTGTAATTCTGGTAACTACCAGGTAATAAGAAAGTTAGCAGTCTCTATAAAGAAAAATAATGCATTTCTTCAAAAAAAGTTAATGCAATCACATTTTTGCCTCCCTTGATTTTTCTCTAATCAGCTGCCATTTAAATGACTTCATCTTACTCTCCAATTTTCCTTTGACTTGAGGAAAAAGAATCTGTTGTAACACTGATGACTCTTCAAAGTTATCACCCTTACAACTTCCAAATACTACAGATTAAGCTTGGCCCTAAGATTACTTTGAAGAACCTAAATATTTTGTTTAATGTAGAGCAATTCTGATAGTAACCTCAGTATTTTGGTCAACAGATCAGAATTCATATAAACCATAGTTTTTTAAGAAGAGAAATGATGGCTGTTCTGCTAACACATTTCATATAACTGCAGATAACGAGCCTACAATGGCTGAAGACGATTAAGATTATGCAGGAAAAAAATCTCATCTCTAAAAATGTGGGTAAGCGAAAGGTTTTCCTTCCTTGTTAATGTCAGCATTAGAAAGCAACTGGAAAATAGAAGTAAAAACAACTCCTGAATGAGGTAATAGAGAAACACCATTCTTACTATTGCACTGAATTATTCAAAAATATAATGAAATTCCAGGAAACATCAGATGCTGCAGGTACATGAAGATAATTTTGTTTTTATAACCAATTTCAGGCAGATAAATACTAAAATCCTTTCCAATGTCTCCCCTATGAAACTGAAGTGTCACCAAGATTTACAGCCTCTCAAGTTCCCTTTTCAGAGGAACATTCATTTACATAAACAGATAATCCTAGATAAAAATTTCCATTAGACAAAGGTGAAATGGATCAATTTTCTCTGCCAAGACAAATCTTAAATCTTGAACAGATAGGGTCATTATTACACCAGCCCCATTTCAGAAATAATGTATTTTTTAAAAATCAGCCGATAGCAGCCATTTCCAGCTTTCCAATTATCTTTAAGAAAAGCTTATTCTGTGGACAATAAAGCACATTACTGCACAATATGATACAGTCCATAAAGATCACAATGTTTTATGAAAGGTTAAAGAAAGCTCAGCACATTTAGGGGAATGTCATAACCCGCAAAGTCTTTCAAGACTCAGCTGAAGCTGCGGGCATGCTGTGCAAATATTGTGCTAGGCAATGCGGTACTCCTTTTTCAGTATCAAAACAGTGAAAGAGAAAGCATATGCCAGGATGACTCTATTGTGAATCCTGGGATTCCTACAGATAAGATGGGGGAGGAAATCAAATCACAAGAAATACCTCTCCTGCTTTTTGAAGCAACCAGATTCACTCACAGTGGAATTATATACTGACAAGAAGGCAGCTCTATTTGCTCGGTACCCACTGGCCTACTTTGTTTTCTCTTCAAGCAACATTTTCATGCTGTTTCATTAATATCAATAAAACTACAGAGAGCTAAGAAAAGGGACTCTGATTTTCCCCATTATTTACAAAATGCCTTAATAGTTTCAAATGACTATGGAGGAAGGGATGTGTGCAGGGACACTCAGTGTTACCAAGTAAAAAATTCTTGGATGCCTGATATAAGATGGGTTCAGTGCAAGAGCATAAAGATTTCAGATTAATTCATATTTTCTTCTGTACTGGCAAACAACTGCATGAAACAGCTTCAGGGGCTAATGCTCTCTTATCAAATTAAGAGAGGAAGAATTCACTCTACAGAGCAAACTGATCACCTATTATGGGCAAAGCTATGATGGAAATGCATTCTTGGTCTTGGTCTCTCAAGAATTTCCATATACCATGGGGAGTGGCGGTTGGGCCACTTAAAGGAATTTTATATTTAGATTAAAATTAGAATATAGAGTAGGATGGAAGATGATCTATCAGATTCACTCACTTTACAAGGACCTTTAAAACAACACAATCCTGTAAACAACCAAAATTATAGTTTAAAATAAATAAAAGCTTTAAAGCTTGACATTGTCACTGATACTTAATCCACATTCTCCAGGGATAAAGAAAATAGGTGCATCTTTCACACACAATAAACAAGAAAAACATTAGGATAGAATCCACTGAAGTCTATTATTTTAAAAACTTAGTTTTTGAATAAAATTCAGTTCCTTCATATCAAATATAATTTTCTAGATTATACAACTAAAACTAAATTAAGTTTAGGAAGTAAATTACCCTTCACCTCATCATAATCCAATCAGATACTCATGCTATATTTGAATATTTTATTGAGACGAAATAGCAGAGGTTGAGCCAAATATGCTGTTTATTCTTTTAATAGGATAAATCACTTAAGAGATGTGTCTTAATCCATTTGGGCTACTATAACAAAATACCACAGGTCAGGTGGCTTGTAAACAACAGAAGTTTATTTGTCATGGTTCTGGAGGTTGGAAGTCTAAGATCAGGGTGCCAGCACGTGTGGGTGAGAGCCCCCTTCTGAGTCACAGACTTCTCACTGTGTCCTCGCATGGGAAAGAGGCCTCTTCTATAAGGACATTAATCTTATTCATGAGGGCTGTGTCCTCATGACCTAATTTACCTCTCAAAGACCCTACTTCCTAATACTATCACATTGGGCATTAGGATCTGAACATATGAATTTGGCAGGGACACAGGCAGTCAGACCATGGCAAGATGTGAGAAGAAAATGAAGAGGAAAAATTATGCTGTTCTGTGTTTCCAAAAGAATCAAAATGTCTATGTGATAAGCCAAAGTAGCAGGGGAGATAGAATGAAGCCCCCTAGTTGTCATTTGAATGATAAAGATTTACGGTTTAAAAAATAGATGAGATTGGATTGCATGTTTCTAAGGGTGAGCCAGTTAGACTGAGTAGAAGCAAATCTCTTAATTGAGCATTTCATGTAGCACTGGAGAGAGGAAACCAAAACACCTGCATTTCCTCTCTAAAAGCTGTGCATCCTGAACTTCTTGCTAGTACTTTTCCTCTTTTGTTCACCTGCCCAGAAGAGGAAACGTCAGTAGAAAGTTCAAGAGAAATTCCCCTTCCATGTCCATATAACCAGTGAATGCCTGTGAGCAAAATACTTAGCGGGAATAGAAAATAAAAGACTTCTGGGGTTCCTGGGTGGCTCAGTCGGTTAAGCGTCTGACTTCAGTGAAGGTCATGATCTCATGGTTTGTGGGTTCGAGCCCGGCATCGGGCTCTGTGCTGACAGCTCAGAGCATGGAGCCTGCTTTGGATTCTGTGTCACCCTCTCTCTCTGCCCCTCTCCTGCTTGTGCTCTGTCTCTCTCTGTGTCTCAAAAATAAATAAATGTTAAAAAGAATTTTTTAAAAAGACTTCAAACATGTAATGAGATGGGAAAAATAACTTTATAGTTATAATTGGTAACAGACTCATTGTTTAGGGGGAAAAATACACCTTGAGAAGTGTTTGGTGGAATAAGAGATGAGATCTCAGAAGGCCAAGCAGTGGTCTGAATAAGACAAGGAGAGGAATGTTTGTTTTTCCAGTGAAGTTGCGAGGGGGGAGGGGGGGGTGTAGGATAGGAGGGAAGCAGACAGAGCCACAGAAATGGCAGGCTATAAGGTGTACCAACTGACTTGTCAGAATCTTCCAAATTGTTAGTAAAACCTACAAAAAGCTCAGCAAATGTTGATGTGAGTAGGTTTCATATAGAAACCAGTAGAAGAGCAAAATGGTAACTTGAAGAAAAACATCACAGGCACCTTGCAAATGCAGGAACAGACTTCTAAGCCATGAGCCAACAAAATGAACAGAAATCTTCAGGAAGCCTAACCTCTTAAACGGTAGTGGGATTGGAGGTGAGAGGCGATCCTACCTTGCTCTCAAGGTTGGGGAGGTCCCTGGTGTCAGCCTGGGATAAGTTTTCTAAGCCACCTTTTTGCTTACAAAGAATCCTTACAATCCTCTTTTCTTCACCTGCCCAGAAGAGGAAACGTCAGTAGAAAGTTCAAGACAAAGTTCAATAAGGGGAAAATGAATGAGGAACTTGTGGTATCACTTTTACAAGAACACTTTTCTGAGTGTAAGTGCACCTTAAACATCATTTTAACTTTTTATGCTCATGTAAATAGCTATTATTTCAGTCGCTGGAATATTAGTCATAACATCTAATGATGTGGAGATTGTTGCCTTATAAAACTCACAGCTGGGTAGCTACATGGCTCAAGGCAAAAGCCTATTTTAAAATCCATTGCTTTAGGAGGAGAGTGTTTATTAAAACATTATATCTATTAAAAAAATATGATGCATCATTGATCATTCTCTGTGTTGCAGTGCCAGCCACAGTTTTTCCAGCAAGGCATTTTGAGTTGATACCTGAAAACCTGGCAAGGTCCACAGCCTCATAATTTACCAGTCCATCAAAAAATAAATAAATCCCAAGAACCAGAAAGTAAATCACCAAAGATGCCTGCACAGCAGCCCATAAACTCATGTTTACACAGGCTTCATGGGGGTAGCTGTTGCTGTCAGTCAAATATTTCTAAGCTTATTAGGGAAGTGAATGTTCAAAAAGCAATGAATGCTTGGTCTCTTTGTAACAGAAGTTAAATGAATTAATAATAAGATAGGGTAGATGGGAATAACATTTGTAAAATATAAAAGTGAGATGGGAGAAAAGGAAAGGCTAACAACAACTGGGGTGAAAGGACTTAACAGACATGTAGAATGACTGGTAACTTTATGTAAATGAGCTAGAATCTACCTTCAGTAGTCCTCACAATATTACTTAAGTTACAGAAGAAAATGGATTCTTCATCAACAGAAACAAACTAAGAATAACCTGTAGGAATAAGGAACTTCCAAAGAGAGACTCCTGACCTTCTTGATGTGCTATCAGCCCAAACCTGCTGCCTACTTTCATGTAAAAAGATTACTTAATCTACGGATTTTTTCTTAACCTATGGATTTTCTATCACCTAAAATAAATATTTGATCTGGACACAGAAGTTCCATAAACATATGTCACACTGAATCCAAGTCCTTTACTTGTGTTTATTTTCCTTCCTCATACCCATTCCTTCTTTTGCTTAATACTGTTTCAATCACAGTAGACAAAGAAGGCAAAGATGAAAATGTTCAAAGAAGGTAAATGTGTGAAGACACATGGAAATGTTTCTTATCAAGGTTGAAATTACAGATTTAAAATAAGGCTAATCTTTGACTTTCAACTATCTTAATTCTCTATTCCTCATCCTCATGGGGATGTATAAGCAATGAAAAGGGTGATCACTGGAAGTGGAACTAAGTAATTAAGCGAGTACCTTTGTTAAGCCAATGGCATAGAACCCATAAATCTGTCTTTCTGAATCTGAATCCAGCTGAGTGCTCTATTCGGTACTGACCTCACTTTTGTGCTTTCCCTTCTCCACACTCAATCACCGGTCTGTGGGACAGCTCTGGTATACCGCCCAGCTCCCTGCTTCAGGACTGAGGCCCTCATTTCCCTGCTGCCTGCAGGTGCTGGCTGCCTGTGGGTCACAGCTGACTCTCTCCTGGGGTATTGTCCTCAGCAGAAGAGAAGGGAGCTGCCTCACCTCAAACTAAGCAAACTAACCTGAGGCAGCCACACATCGAGTGACTGGGCAATGTGGGGACACAAAGGCCCGATCCCCTCACCTCAATTTAGGACATCTCTGTAGGCTTATCACGCTTCAGAGCTTCATGTGGGATCAGCTGAGGGCTCTGTTGCAATTCAATCACTTTTCAACTCTCCTTCTGTCCAATCCTGCTTCCCAAACAAGTATTGTTCCTAAGAGACTCTCAGTAAATTTCCTGCCCACAAATTTTGGCTCAGAGCTGACTACCCAGAACATGACCTACAAAAGGAACTCTCTTTATGTACAGAAAAACTGGACTGAAACCTAGAAAGGAAAAGCCTCACTGAAAACCCCCACACCCAATGTCGGTCCATGGCTACTTTTTTGTCCATGATCCCTCCTTATTGTTCCAACAAAGAGGCACCCTATTGCTAACAGTCTCCTACTTCTACCAAAGGAAAGAAACCCTAAGTTTTATAGAGAAGTGGGATTGGGGGAAAGGAGCTATAGTCTTAATACCATCTCATTCAATACCCATTGGCTTTTCTGGGGCGTCATATTCCTGGAACAGGAGAGGAAATAGAGCTGAAATTGAATAGCTTATATGGATTCCCAACAGGAAACAGATTCATTCAAATCAATTTCCACCTCAATAAATCAATAACTCCCTTGAATGAAGCTTTCTGCTGTAGCCTACCTCAGGCCCCACAGTAACTAGAAATTTTGAAGCTTTTTTACCTCAAAGTATTGAAAATACTCCACTCACGAAGTTCTTTCTCCATGTACCAAGTTGTAATGAGTAAAATTATTCTCCCATCCTTAAAGCTGTTGATCCACACTTATTTGGAAGAAGAATAAATGTCTTAAAATAGACAGTTTTTGCTCCAGGAGCCATGGTATATCTGTTTCCTATTGCTACTTACTAAATCACTACAAATGCAGTAGTATATAATAGCAGACACTTTTACAGGCTAAAATCAAGGTGCTAGCAGGATTGCATTCCTTCTGGAGGCTCTATGACATAGTTCATTTTCTTACCATTCCCAGCTCCTAGAGGCTGCCTACCTTCCCCGGCTTGTGAACCCATCCATCCTCAACATTAGCAATGTGGCATCTTCAAACCACCCGCAAAACACCCAACCCTCTCTCTGTTTCTACCATTACATTACCATTTACTCACTCTGGCTTTCTTGGCTCTTACTTATAAATACCCTTAAGCTTACACTGGGCCCACCTGGATAATCTCTCCATCTCAAAATCTTTAACTTAATCACACCTACAAAGTTCTTTTGTCATGTTACTTAACATATTCATGGGTTTTAAACATTAGAAAATGGACATCCTGGGGGAGGGAGGACTTTATTCGGCCAACCTTACATGGGTATTCATTTTTCCAAGGAAATGAAAAAGAATGATCTAAATCCTCCAGGAGAACCAGTTTTAAAGTTCAAGGCACAGTCCCACCTCATAAATACTGGTTTAGTCTCTTCTCCCCAGTGCTGCAGCTGCATAATCAAACATCATTGTGCTAATAGAAGCCCATCCATTCTGCTGCCTGGATTTTGCTAAGTCAGCTGGGAGGCAACAAAAGCTGTATTTGTGAAAATCTTTCCCAGGTGTACAATGGGTGGGAGCTAGGATCACAACCTTCTTTTAGGTGGCAAAAACTGAAACAACTTTTTGACTGAAAGTACAGTGAAATATTTTCATGCATAATTCAAGAATCAAAGAAAATAGACTTGTAGAATTTGATAACCTGCAGTGCTCCTAGGGGATCTACTTAATGAATTCTTTCCTTTTAACAGTGAGAAAACTAAGGAGCAGAAAGATTAAGCCAAGCTCACCAGCCTCTGAGTAGCAAACTTCAGACTTGTTCTCCTTACATTCTACTCCCTTACCAGAAGGGGAGGAAGGAAGGCAGGCAAGAAGAAAGACAGAAAGGCAGAGAAGAAAGAAGGAAGGGAATTAAAATGATTTGGGTATCCATCCTGTACCAGACCTCACACATGTCACTTTGCTGCATATTATTTTATGTCATCCTTACAAATATCTTGAGTGATAGGGGTTCTGGCTTCATTTTCATAGGTTAGGAAGCCAAGGTTCAAAGAGATCTGGTGCAGAAACTCAAGTTCAGACACCCGATACAGTCATCTCTCAATTAATTAGAATAAAGAGAGAGAGGAAAGAAAGTCATGTATAATCTAAAACCCTGATTAAAACAAAACTAGTTGGGGTGCCTGGGTGGCTCAGTCGGTTAAGCATCTGACTCTTGATTTCAGTTCAGGTCATGATCTCATGGTTCATGGGATTGAGCCCCACATTGGGTTCCATGGTGACAGTGCAGAGCCTGCTTAGGATTCGATTCCCTTCTTTCTCTCTCTCTCTCTGTCTCTCCCTCTCTCTTTCTCTCTCAAAATAAATAAATAAACATTTAAAAAATATATCTTAAAAAAAAACTAGTCATAACCTGGTACCAAAGGAATTTATATGAACATATTTCCTTGTAATTATTTGTAATATTTAGGAACACAATTACCACTCCACAGATGTCCAAAAGTGTAAAAATAATTTTAGGCCAACTCATTAGGAACACTAAATGCCACATGTGTAACTTGATGAGAAACTGCTAAAAACTTGCTAAAAATCTAATTTCTATTTGCTTCCTAGTTCATCTCTTTTTTTTTAATGTTAGAACAGAACCGAGTTGGGCATAGAAGTAGTCGCGGTGCTTCAGTCTTCTTCCTTCTCTTTTCTCACTTAATCTCTCCACCCTGTCTTTGCAGTGCTTAAAGCCACAGCTCTCCAAATTCCGTTTGTCTTCACTGATAGTAAACTACAGCTTCGTCTTTAAAGGCCCATCGACTGAGGATAGGGCCCAGAACCAACCTGATTGGCTGGCTGGAGGGGTCTGAGGGTTACCAGACAGCTAGAAGCAATGAAAACCTTCAGCTATGAGGACGTTTGCAGCAATCTGAGGTAATTTTTATATTTTATGCACTTTTAATGCATTTTCTATTAATCCAGAAAACAGAGAACACAACCTTAAATAACTGAGAAACGACCATGACTAAGAAGCTGGGATGTGAACTTAGCTTTCCAGGATTCCCAAGATCGGCTGCTTCCCATTCCCTGCCTATAGAGCAGGAAACACCAGAGGTACATACTCCACAGTTGGCTTAAAATCATATACAAACCCAGCACCATTTTGAACTATGCTACAAAATAGGCCCTGAAAGTTGTAGAGGAAGTGAATTTTCATTAAAAGAATCACAAATTGCTATTTGCTTCGAAGATATTTACAGAGATGTGTTCCACAACAAGTCCTACAGATAAGCTTCTCCCCCTCCCTGAAACGCTCCTCCAGTGTCTCTACCACCCACCCACCACCCACCACACATGCACACGCATGGATACACACCTTCATCTCGTGACTCTTTTTTTTAATCCCTCCTCATTATTTTATCAGACGAGCCTTCCCAGACCCTCCAGACAAGGTTCAGTCCCCCTCATCCTCTCATTGTCTTTGTAGTGCTTACCACAGCTGTCAAGTGACTCATGACTGCCCATACACTAGGATAGTGTTTGGGTGCCAGATTCTGGGGCCAGTCTTCCTGGGTTCAAATATCAGCTCTGTCATTTACTAACTGTGAGATCCTGGACAAGTTTCTTAACCTCTGTGCTTCAGTTTCCTCATCTGTACACTGGAGACCGGAGTACCCATCTCTTAGGTTTATTGATGGAGGTAAGTTAATTCATGTAAAGCATTTAGGAAAGCATCTGACACATAGTAAGTTCTATACAAATTGTGTTTGCTATTATTATCCATAAGCTATTGATCTTCCCTTGCTACACTGTAAGGTACATGAAGGTGAGAACTGTGTCTGTATTATTCTCACTGGACTTCCGGTACCCAGTATATGTGTCCTGTAAATAGTTTTTGAAGGAATAAAATGTTAAATCCCAGAGTTTCCTCTCCGTCAATAAATCTGTCTATCTCATTCATAGACTCAGCCAAATTCACTATTGTCACCACTATTGAAGCTATCACCGCTGCTGCTCCAGAACCTTTACTGATATTTTTAAATATCCTTAGTTCAAATGGCTATGGCACTAGATTCAGAAAAAAGAATGGTAGTTCTAACATAGAGTCATTCTACTAGCAGCACTGCAACATGTTTTGTGAATTCAGCTTTCATTTCAAAGGTAACAACCGGGCTTTGGTGGTTCAGTGCCATTTCAAAGGTAACAAAAAAGCCCTGGCTAAGCCCAGGTGACAATCGAGAAGGCAGAAGCTAAAATAGCCAAATTTGGAAATAGATAGTAGAGTGGCGGTTTCCAGGGAGGTGGGGGCAATGGAGAGACAAAGTTTCAGTTATACTGGATGAATAAGAGAAATCTAATGTACACCAGGGTGACTATAATTAATAATACTGTATTATACACTTAAATTTGCTTAAAAAGTAGATCTTAAGTATTTCCACCACAAAAAATTAACTATGTAAGGTGGTGGGTATCTTAATTAGCTTAATGATGATAACCACTTCACAATGTATATGTATATCAAAACATCATACTGCATACCTTAAATATATAAAATTTTGATCTGTCAAAAAGATAAGATCTCTAAAATTTGGGGGAGGGAAAGAAATATAAAAAAAAAAAGGCAAGAGACTAAGCTTGGCAAGGAGCAAAGACTGTAGGAATCCAACAAGTACAACTTCAGAGCCAGTTTCCACCAATGAGATAAAAAAAATAAGAAAATAATAACAGACACAGCAATGGAAGTACTAAGATGTTCTCCTGGGAGGCACCATAGAAGAGATGTCATAAGCACAAGATCTAGATCCTGACTATCTGGGTCCCAAGCCCAGGTCTATCACTTACTAGCTGTAAAATGCTAAGTAAGTTTCTTCACTTTTATGTGTTTCAGCTTCCTCATTGGAAAAATGAGGATAAAAACCAGTCTCCTACTATTACTATAAGAATTAGATGAATTACTTTTTAGGAAAAAATTGGAACAGCGAGTGGCACAGAGAAAGCATTCAATAAATGTTGACATTTGTTAAGGAGAACACAGGGTACCAGACAGTGAGCCATGGTTCAACAAAAGACTATAACAGAAACACAGAGAGGTTTATTACTTACAGGTACTAGAGAAAGTATACAACATGCCTTGGGAGGTCATGCTGAAAGGTCAAAGCAGGGTGCAGGCAGAGAGAGAACAATAGGACCTGGGGCATATGCCTTTACTAGGGTCCATGATACAGTGCTTTGGCATTCTGGGCTAAGGCCGGATTGGTCAATTCTAACCAAAAAGAGTAGAGTATTGGTAAGCTCCATGGGAATAATTTCTAAGTAGGCACAAATGAAGACATGTGAGGCAGGGGACATCGTTGATCAAAAGGGCTACTGAGGGTGTCAGGAACTTATACTTGCTTGTGACTCTGCAGGTTGTTTTCTAGTGCATGTACTTACATGAGGGGACTAGTGTCAGTTTAAGGCCCTCACAGGCTGCTTAGACAAACAAAATGGATGCCAAGATAGCAGTGCAGTAGAGTAGCTTAGCTAAATTCTGGACAAAGACTTTCCATAAACATTATTTCAAAGGACTGAGAGTTCTCCATACATCTTTTGTATATATACCTATATACACATACCATGATCTGCCCCCCGGCCCACCCACCTCATATTATCATTATACTTTAAGACAGTAGGAGCATACTCTCTCAGTTCTTTTCCTGGAGCTCTGGTACAAATCCAAGGGTTCTGCCTGTTTCCTATCCTTCAATGTGACTAGAACCCTGTTAAGGCAGGAATTTGTATCAAGCCAGTATATTTTTTGCAGTGCAGAACACAGACCTCACCTTTCTTTCTCAATTAAGGCTTTCCTGTGAGAATCACACTTCCTATTCGGATTTTCTACTAAGCACACAAACACCAATCTTTCACCCATCTTCTAACCCAATATTTATGAAACTTGAATACATCTGCAGATCTACAGCATTCTATGGACTCCTGGTTAAAAGACTTATTCCAATCATTAAACTTATAAAACAAAAAACTTGACTTAAAAAATAGAGTTTAAAAATCTATAAAATCAGATCCATTTTCTCTTTCAAATTGCTTTCATTGGTTCAATAACAATCCACTTAGTTTCTAATGCATACTAGATACTAGTATTTGCTAGACACTGAGGATGCAATGACAATCAAATACAGACCTAGTCTTTGCCCATGTGGAGCTAAAAGTCTACCTTGTGAAGTGGGCAAAGCAGGTTCACAGAACTAATTTACCCAAAGCTACACAAAGAGTAAAAAGTAGTACTCTACCTAAAAAACCCATCATCTGACTTTAGCACAATGCTTGCTTTTAAGAACTTTTAATTATACAAGAAAGTTGAAATTTAGGAATTATAGAGATGATTGCTCAAACTTAAGACTAAGGGAAAAGCAGATAATACACAAAATCATAGTTTTTTAACCCATAAAGAGAGCTGAGGACACAAAGCTAACTTAACTAAAATCTATATTTATGATCCCATTCTAAGAAAGAGGGGACCAATGAATGCTTTCATCCCTGGTAAAGTGTCATGAAGGAGAATGCATTATTGAGGGGGGGGGGAAGAGAAATTATATGAATCTTAAAGAACTATTAGCACCTGTGTATAGACTGGTTTGACACGTTGGAATTACAAGGAGCCCATCCACAGAGTGTGGCTGCATCTACCTGCCAACACTTCATAGTAGGCATTCCTCAGAGACATAGGAGTACAACACTAAAGAGTAGAGGAAAGTTAGGAATCTATGAGAGATATCCCTGAGGCATGTGAGAATTTCCCGAAATGCAGGCAACATCTCTGGAGTCAGGGTAGAAAACCTGGGCTTTCACTTAAGTCAAGACAGTTGCAATGGAAACCAGAAATGAAGTAGGAGACCTGAGAGGAATTCCTAAAGGTACTGTGGACTTTCATTAAGCACAATGCACTGGATGCCAAAAGCTGGAAGCGAGCATCAGAAAGAAGAAAGACCTCCCAAGATGAATACAATCAGGATCAAGAAAACAAAGAGAACTCCTAAACAACCAAAACAGGCTGGAAGCATTAAGAGATTTCTAAATCTTGCCAGTGCTGAGATTACAAGCCCTAATGATGGAAAAGTCCTGATTATGTTCCCCAAAATATTTAGTGTCAATGATAAATCAACCTAAAGCTGAAGCAATACACACACAACTCAAACATGCATCAGATTCATTCAACCTTCCCAAATCAAGACCTGACAGAAGAAAGGGCATGCCCTTTTATGGAAGAAATACTCATTACTTCAATCTCTACTTATTTTTTCTTTCACTCACAATGACCAATATGCAGTCTAATAAATTATGAAGCACACAAAGAAGCAAGAAAATGTGAGCAACCAAATAAGAAAACAGTCAATACAATCAGACCCTAGAGAGGCCAGAAGTTAAAATTTTCAGGAAATAATTTTAGCATAATTATGATAACCATGTCAAAGAATTTAGTGGAAAAAAGTTGGCAACATGCATCAATCAATGGAGAATTTTAGCAGAGAAATGGAAACTATAAAAAGGAACCAAAGTGAAATACCAGAAATGAAAATATAATATCAGCAATAAACAATACATTTATGAACAATAGACTATTAAGAGCAAATAAAAACAGTAGACTTAAGTCATTATCCAAAATGAAACTAAAAGGGAAAAAAAAAGAGTGGAAACATTGAAAAGACTCCATGATCTGTAGGATAATGTTAAATAGCCTAAAAAACTTTCAAGTACACTTGAAATATCTGCGGACATAATGACCAAGAATTTTTTTAATTAATAAAAAACCTCAGAATCAAGAATTGTAGTACTTCCAAAAGAGGATAAACACACAAAAAAGCCACACCTATGTAAACCAGAGTTACAATGCTGAGAGTCAAAGATTGTTTAAAAAAAAAAAAAAATGTTAAAAGTGGCCAGAGACAACAGAAACATTACATAAAAAAAAAAAAAAATGATGAGAATTATGTCTGATACATCATCAAAAACAATGAAATCCAGAAGAAAGTGGAATGAGGAAGTTTCAAAATCAAAAAGGATCAATTTATTAGGAACACATAAGAATCCTAAGTGTATACTCATCCAAACAGATTTTTTTTTAGAGTAAATAAAGCAAAAACTGACAGAACTAAAGGCAGAAATAGACAAATTTACATTCACAGTTGGAAATTTTAAAATCTTGGTATATGTAAACCCCAAAATAAAAAGGTCAGAAAGTATACAGAATATTTGAACGATGCTATCAACTAGCTTGACTTGCTTGACATTTATAAAACACTACATTCAACAATAGCAAAATACACATTATTTTCAGTGCACACTGAACATGCACCAAAATAAATAATATACTATTCCTTAAAATAAGTCCCAATTATTTAAGGAGCCAAATACTGCAGAGTACTTTATCTGACCATGATGAAATAAGTTCAAATCAATAAAAATAAGATATAATATTGAGAAAATAAGCATCACACTTCTAAGCAAACCATAGATTAAGGAAACAATACATGGAAAACTAAAAATATTTTGAACTAAGATAATTAAACATAGCATATCAAAATGTGTGAGTTGCAGCTACAATAGTGCTTAAAAAGTAATCTGTAATTTAAGAACTTATTTTTAAGAGATCAGTATAAAATCAATTATTTAAACTTTAAGAAACTAGAAAACAGCAAATTATTCCTAAAGTAAGTAAAAGAAAATAAACACCATAGCATAAATCAATGAATTAAAAGAGAAGATTAAAAAATAAAGTCAAAGTTGGTTCTTCAAGAAATTGATTCAATAAATACACTCTAAGGAAGCTTGTCCAAGTAAAAAGGAGAAAAGTAAATTTTTAATTTTTTTTTAATGTTTATTTATTTTTGAGAGAGAGAGAGAGAGACAGGGTGTGAACCAGGGAGGGGCAGAGAGAGAGACACACACACACAGAATCCAAAGCAGGCTCTAAGCTCTGAGTTGTCAGCACAGAGCCCAACTCAGGGCTCAAACTCACAAACCACGAGATCATGACCTGAGCCAAAGTCGGATGCCTAACCAACTGAGCCACCCAGATGCCCCAAAAGGAGAAAACTAAATTATCACTATCAGGAATTAAAGAAGGAATATTGAAACAGATCCTCCAGATTTGAAAAAAAAAAATGATACTGAAATATTATTAAAAAATTTATGTCAATAGACACGGTATCTTGGGTGAAATGGACACATTTCTTCTAAACCACAAATTTCAAAACTTACAATGCAAGAAATTGAATATCTAAACATATGTTAAAAAGTTAAATATGTGGGCACCTGGGTGGCTCAGTCAGCTAAGCAACCAACTTCAGCTCAGGTCATGATCTCACAGTTAGTAAGTTTGAGCCCCATTGGGCTCTCTGCTGTCTGCACAGAGCCTGCTTTGGATCCTCTGTCTCCCTCTCTCTCTGCCTCTCCCCTGCTTGCATGCATGTTCTCTCTCTCTCTCTAAAATAAATAACATTTTTTAAAAAATTAAATATGTAATCAAAAAGTTTTCCATAAAGAAAATCCAAGCAATGTTTGACAGGTGAATTCTACTAAATATTTAAGGAAGAAAAAAAATACAATAATACATACACTCTTTCAGTAGAGTTGACATTTCCCAACTCATTTTTATGAAGCCAGCATAATTCTGGAACAAAAACCTGACAAAGAATATGACATACTTGACCAAAAAACAAAACAAACAAACAAAAAACAACAAAGGCCAATATCCTTCATATATGCTGAAAATCCTTTTAAAAACTAAAACCAACATTATTTTTTAAAAAATCATGGGGCGCCTGGGTGACTCAGTCAGTTAAGCTTCTGACATCGGCTCAGGTCATGATCTTAATGCTCGTGAGTTTGAGCCCCGCACCAGGCTCTGTGCTGACACCTCAGAGCTGAAGTCTGCTACAGATTCTGTGTCTCCGTCTCTCTCTCTCTTTGCCCTCCCCCAACTCATGCTTTGTCTCTCTCTCCTTCAAAACTAAATAAACATTTAAAAAAAAATTTTTTTAAAGCATGGTCAAATGGGGTGTGTCAAATAGGGTGAATTTGAAGAAATTCAAGGTTGGTTTGACACTCAAAAAATAAATCAATCTAAATCTGCTTCTGGCCATGATAGAGTAACAGGGACTAGATTTATCCTCCTGCCTGAAACAAACAAAATACAGACAAAATATACAAAGCAATGGTGTGAAAGTCACTGACAATAAAGAATAGAGATTCCTTGGCTTTGAGGGTGGGAAGAATGAGGCAAACTCTAGGAATCGGCCTTAAGATAGAATTTCCGATAAGAGAAACCCCAGGTAGAGACCAAGAGACACACTGAGTTGGGGAGACAGTGTTGAGGGCCAAAAACCCTCCAGGCAGCAAGAGCTTATTGCAGAAGAGAAGAGAGAGTGGCACACAGAGAAAACCTAAGAGATCTACCATGGGTCAGCCTTGTACATTCAGCAAAGTACTGATCAGCACAGACATGTGAGGAAATTATCCAAATCCAGGAAAAGAATCATCCTCAAGAAAGAGTACCTGGTACCCACACAGGCCTATCAGTAATAATGTCCATTCCCACCAGACAGAATGGAAAACTTCAAGATTCACAGGACATTGGACAAGTATACAGAAGGTCTTACCTCAGTAATGGAAAACAACCCTAAAATGAGTACTTTCAAGCTACCACCTAACAAGTGTTCAGAGCAAGACCCAAAGGATCAAACTGTTTTCAAGTAACTTAATGGAATCCCAAAACAATACTCAGGTATATTTAGAGGAATATAAAAAATATTCAGGAAGCAAAAAAGTAAAACTCACATCTTACATGAAATCAAATTTTCCAACATATAAAAAATTAGGAAAATATAACCCATAATGAGGAAAACAATTAACTAAATACTAATTAAAAATAACACAGATTATAGAATTAACAGACAAGTACAAGAGTTACTGTAAATGCATTCTATATGTTGAAAAAGTTGAGTGTAGATGTGGAATATATAGAAAAGATCCAAATCAAACTTTTAGAGATAAAAATACAATGTGTGCAATGAAAAATACATTGGAGAGGATTAACTGCAGATTAAACATAACAGGGAAAAACAATATTAGTGAACTTAAAGCTATAGATACTATCTAACAATATATATAGATATCTAATCTATCTCTCTCTGAAAACAGAGAGAAAAGATAATTTTTAGCATCAATGAACTTTGGGACAATTTCAAGCAGCCTACCATATGTGAAATTGGAGTTCACAAAGGAATGGAGAGAGGCATGGGACAGAGAAAGTTTCAAGAAATTATGGCAAAAATTTTCTAAGCTTGAGAAAACCATAAGCTTGATAAAATCTATGTAGCTCAAGAAACATGAAGAAATCTAAGCATAAGGAACATGAAAAACCACAACAAGGCACATCATAATCTCATTGCTTGAAATCAGTTATATGGAGAAAATACTAAAAATAACCAAAGTAAATGGCATATTTTCCATGGGAATTAATATAAGCAAGAAGATAGTAAAGCAATATCTTTAAAGTATGAAAGAAAAGTGTCAATCTAAAATTCTATATCCAGTAAAAATATCTTTCAAAAACATTGGTGAAATAACTTTTTCAGACACAGAAAAGCTACAAGGATTTATCACCAAGAGACCCATACCACAAGAAATGCTAAAGAAAGTCTTTCAGAAAGAAGGAAATGGATAGCAGATGGAAATATGGATGTATATAAAGGAATTAAAAGCACCAGAAAGGGTAACTACTTGACCAAATATATTAGATAGTTTTTTTATTTAAATCTCTTTAGATAATTGACTATTACACAAAAAATAACAATGTAGCATTCAGTTTACAGAATATGTGAAAGTAAAATATATACTAACAGTAGCATAATGATTAGGAGAAATAAATGAAAATATAGCTTTATCTGGGTCTTATACTATATGTGAAGTGGGATAATATCACTTCAAGGTAGACATTTATTAGTTAAATATGTATACAATAAATCCTAAAGCAATACTAAAATAATAAACAGTTATAGCCTTAAACCAAAAAAGTAGATAAATGGAATCGTGAAAAATGTTCAATTAATCCAAAAGAAGGCAAGAAAAAAAAGAAAAAGAAGTTTCTTCTTCTGCATGTTGTGTTCCAGTTTTCCCAACACTATTTGTTGAAGAGACTTGTCTTTTTCCTACTGGATAGTCATTCCTTCTTTGTTGAAGATTAATTGATTTTATAGCTGTAGGTTCATTTCTGGGTTTTCTATTCTGTTCCATTGATTTGTGTGTCTGTTTTTGTGGCAGTGTCACTGTTTTGATCACTACAACTCTGTAATATAATTTGCAAAAGAATGAAACTAGACCACCTTCTGAAACTAAACACAAAAATAAATTCAAAATGGATTAAAGACCAAAATGTGGGACTTGAAACCATAAAATTCCTAGAGGAGAACATAGGCAGTAACCTCTTGGACATCAACCATAGCAACTTCTTTCTAGATATGTCTCCTGAGGCAACGGAAACACAAGTAAAAATAAAGTATTGGAACTACATCCAAATGAAAAGTTTCTAAACAGCACAGAAACAATCAACAAAACTAAAAGGCAACCAATGAAATGGGAGAATATATTTGTAAATGACATATCCAATAAAGGGCTAGTATCCAAAATCTGTAAAGAACCTATCACACTCAACACCCAAAAAACAAATAATCCGATTAAAAACTGGGCAGAAAATATGAATAGAAATTTTTCCAAAGAAGAAATACAGATGGCCAACAGACACATGAAAAGATGCTCAACATCACTCATCATCAGAGAAATATAAACCAAAACTACAATGAGAAGTCACCTCACACTTATCAGAATGGCTAAAATCAACAACACAAGAAACAACAAGTGTTGGCAAAGATGCAGAGAAAGGGGAATCCTCTTACACTCTTAGTGGGAATGCAACCTGATGCAACCACTGTGGAGAACAGTATTGAGGTTCCTCAAAAAGTTAAAAATGGAACTATCCTGTGATTCGGCAATTGCACTACTAGGCATTTACCCAAAGAATACACAAATGTTAATTTAAAGGGATACATGCACCCTGATGCTTACAGCAGCATTCCTATAGCTGTAGATAGCATTGCTGTTTATAATAGCCAAATTATGGAAACAGCCAAAGTGTCCATCAACTGATGAATGGATAAAGAAGATGTGGTATATATACACAATAGAGTATTACTTGGCCACAAAAAAGAATGAAACATTGCCATTTGCAAAGACACGGATGGAGCTAGATAATATTATGCTAAGTGACATAAGTCAGAGGAAGACAAATACCATATGGTTTCATTCATATGTGGAATTGAAGAAACAAAACAAACAAGCAAAGGGAAAAAAAGAGAGAGGGGCAATCCACGAAACAGACTCTTAACCTCAGGCAAGAAACTGATGGTTACCAGAGGTGAGGAGGATGGAGGGATGGGTGAAATAGGTGATGGGGATTAAGTACTGCACTTGTGATGAGCACCAGGTGTTCTATGGAAGTGTTGAATCACTATATATTGTACACCTGAAACTAATATTACACTGTATGTTAACCAACTAGAAGTTAAGTAAAAACTTTAAAGAAAAGAAGAAGAAACAAAGAATAGATAGGGCAAATAGAAAACATGTATCAAGATGATAAGCTTAAACCTAACCATAGTAAAAATCATACTGAACATAAACAGTCTAAACATTCCAGTTGCCTAAACATTAGGCAAACTGAATTTTAAAGAAAAATCAAGTCCCAACAAAGATGTTCCTTACAAGAAACATTTACTGAATATGAAGATATGAATAAGCTTAAAAGTCAAAGGATGTAAAAGGATCAAACTTACTAATAAAAATAAAAGTGGAATGGATATATTTATGTCAGATAAAATAGGTTTTAGAGGGAAGAATAATACCAAAAATAAAGAGGGCCATTCTGCAATGAGGGTCAAATCATCAAAAGGATACAATAATCCTAATAACAGAACTCCACAATGCATGAAGGAAACTAATAGAACTAAAAGGAAATTTAGATGCACATTTATAGATAGAGATTGAAACACCCCACTCTCAATAAAAGGAAAATTACACAGAAAATCAGGAGCAGAATAGAGGAGTTCTGATCATGATGAATCTCAAAATAATTATACTTAATAATAAGAAGCCAAACCAAAAAAAAAAAAAAAAAAGTACAGATGTGATTTTATTAAAGCAGAAGTTGGGGGAAATTTGACATAGTAAATGTATTATATTAGAAATAAATAAAGAAAGAAAATTCGAAATATATTAAATTACATATTACAGATAAAGAAAAAATTCAATGATTTCAATTCCTACTCTAGGAATCTAAACAAAGAATAGTTAAAATGAAATAATTTAAAGAGAAAAAAAACACTAAATATAAAGATGTGACAATACTAATAATTCTATACATATTAAAATGATACTCAGGGAAAATTCTAAACAACTTTATGCTTATGAATATGTCAAATTAGATGAAATAAAAATTTTAAAAGATACAAACTACCAAAACTTATTCAAGAAGAAGTAGATAACATGAACAGCTCTAAATCAATTAAAGAAATCAAATTCATTATTAAAAACCTCTGTCCAAGAAAACTTCAGGTCTAGGGGTGCTTGGGTGACTCAGGTGGTTAAGCATCTGATGCTTGATTGTGGCTCAGGTCATGTACTCATGGTTCATGAGATCGAGCCCTATATTGGGCTCTGCACTGATAGTGGGGAGCCTGCTTGGCATTCTTTTTCTCTCTCCTCCTCCTCCCCTGCTCGCTCTCTCTCTCTCTCTCTCTCTCTCTCTCTCAAAAAATTAAAATAACACACATCAAAAAAAATTTAAACAAAAAAGAAAACTTCAGGCCTAGATGGTTTTATTGGGGAATTCTATAAGCATTTGAGAAGCAAATGATGCCAATGCTACATTATCTCTTCTAGAAAATTGAAAAGGAGGGAATACTTCCCAAATTTTACTATGAGACTAGTATTACCCTAATACCAAAATAAAAGACACTACAAGAAAATTGTGAAACAATATTCCTCATAAAAATATATGTAAATATTTTAACAAAATTTTAGCAAATTGAATCTAATAATATATAAAAAAAGGATAATATACCATGACCAAATGAGGTTTATCTCAGGAATCCAATCTTGCTTTAACACCTGAAATCCATTCATGTAATTCACTATATTAGCAAACTAAAAGAAAAACACAACAACCATATAATCTTTGCAAAATAGGCACATAAAGCACTTGACAAAAATCCAATATGCATTCTTGATAAAATCACTCAGCAAAGTAGAAATGGAAGGGAATTTCCTCAATCTGATTTTTAAAAAATCTATGAAAAACTTACAGCTAACATCATAAAGATGAAAGACTAGAACAAGACAAGAATATCCACTCTCATCTTCTAATAATCTTTTTACTGGAGAGTCTAGCCAGTGCAATAAGGAAAGAAAAAGAAACAAAAGGCATACAAATCAGAATAAAAGGCATATAAAACTTCTATTCACAGACAATATGATCATCTGTATTAAAATCTGACAGAACCTAAAGTAAAAGCTACTAAAAAGTGAACTTAGCAAAGTTTTCAGGTACAAGATCATCATACAAAAATCAACTGAATTCCTATACATTAGCAAATGGTAATTGGAAACTGAATGTTTCACATGCTACTTATAATAGCATCAAAAATATATAAAATACCTAGGGTTATATCACCAAAAAGATGTGGAAAACCTTAACACTAAACACCTCAAAACATTGTTGAGAGGAATTAAATAAAAACCAAAATACATAGAAAGATATAGGCATTGATCAGAAGACTCAATATTGTTAAGGTGTCAGTTTTCCCCAAATTGATCTACAAATGACAGGCAACTCCAATCAAAATTCCAGCAGGCTTTTTGTAGAAAATGACAAATTGAAATTCACAAAAACACAAATGGAAATGCAAAGAACCTAAAATAGTCAACAACAACCTTGGAAAAGAAGAACAGAGTCGAAGATTTAACACCATGCAATTATAACACTTCTTATAAGTAATTAAGAGAATGTGGTATTTGTATAAATACATACCAATAGATCAATGAAGAAATAGAGCAATACACTAAGTTTTCTACATTGGTGCAGAGGAAATCTAATGGAGAAAGGACAGTCGTTTCAACAACAATGCTGGAACAGCTAGATAGCCATAGGCAAAAAATAAACTTCAATCTATTATCTTGTATCACATGCAAAAATTAATTTTGCCTGGATCGCTGATATAACTGTAAACTCCTAAAATTATAAAACTTCTGGCAGAAAACATGGGAAAATAAATATCTGACTTTGTGAGAGGCAAAGATTGTTTAGATACATCAAAGGTACAATCTATGAAAGAACAAACAGATGAATTAGACTTTATCAAAATTAAAATGTCCTGCTCTTCAAAAGATGATGTTAAAAAAATGAGAAGTCACAGGCTGGGAGAACATAGTTCTAAATGATATAAATGATTTAAAAAACCTTCTATCCATAATATATAAAGATCCTCAAAATTTAGGAGAAAATAAAATACCTCAATTTTTAAAAGAGATAAAGATTTGAATAGACACTTCAGCAAAACATACACGTATATGAATGGCAAATAAGCACATAAAAAGATGCTTATGTTGTTAGTAATTAGAGAAATGCAAATGAAAACCACAATGAGATATCCCTATCTACCTATTTGAATGGCTAAAAATTAAGTATTAAAAGTAATTAAAAAGAGATTGGTCATAGCAAATTTTGGTGAAGATATGGAGGAACTGGAACTCTCATACACTGATGCCAGAATTATAAATAGTACAACTTTGAAAAACAGTTGACGGGTTTTTTTTAAAGTTATCAGCCATTTCATTATCCAAGATAAATGAAAGAATATATCCATATACAGGTTTGTACACAAATGTTCACAGTATCTTTATTTTTAATGGCCCAAACTGGAAAGAATAAAAATGTCCATCAATGGGTGAATGGATAAACTACGGTATATTCACAAAATAAAATATAGAGAGAGAATAGAATATATATAGAATAAATAGGATAGATATATAAGCCAAATATATAGAATAAATAGAATACAGAGAGAGAATATATAGCAACAAAACTGAATAAACTATTGATACATGCTACATCATGACTGAATCTCAAAATAATTATGCTGAATGACAAAATGAATATAATCTATATGATCCTATGTATATAAAATTCTAGAAGTGCAAACTAATATACAGTGACCAAAAGCAGATTAATGATTGCATAGGCATGAGAAAGGTACAGAGGAGCTAAAGGAAGGGGCAAAGGAAAACTTTGGAGGACAATATATTTCTATATAATAGCAATAAACAATGGAAAAGTAAAAATTAGAAAGCAGTATCATATAAAACAGCACCAAAAAATATAAAAGACCTAAGAAATTTATTGAAAGCTATGTAAGACCTCTACCCTGAAAACTATAAAACATTTCTGATAAAAATTAAAGACTTGAATAATGGATACACCATATGTATATATTTGAATTTTCAACATTACTGTTTTCCATTCTACCCAAATAAATCTACATACTCAGTGCAAACCCTATCAAAATCCCAGCAGTCTTTCTTTTTGAAGAAATTGACAAACTGTTTCTAAAATTTACATGGAAATATAAATGACCTAAATTATACTATAGTGTTGGCTTAGGGATAACATGCAGGAATAGAATACACAGTTCAGAAATACATATATATATATGGACAAGTGATTATCAACTAAGGTTCCATGTAAATTTACTGGGAAAAGAAAATCATTTGCAAAAGGTACTAGATGAATTAGATATCCATGAGAAAAAAAGTAAACCTCAATTCCTACCTTGCTACATGCACAAAAATTTGTGAAATCTAACATAGACCTCCACAAAAATGCTAATACCATAGTGTTTCTCAAAGAAAACATAGGACGATATCTTCATGATCCCAGACTTGTTAAAGATTTCATAGAAAGAACAAATAAAATCGCTAACCATAAAAAGAATGTCTTATACTTTTACATAATATTAAAAATTCCTCTACCACCCTCCAAAACACTGTCTTCCCATTCCTTTCTCCAATACAGTAAGCTCTTTGTAAGTAACTGTTGATGACAGTGGTGTCAGTATTGAGTTATTGGTGGTGGTGGTGATGGTGGTGGACCCAGTGGCAGTTGTGGTTGTATTGTAGCACTAGTGTAGAGGAGAAAAGAGTACTAGTAGAATACTAGTAGAGAAGGAGAGATAAGAGGAAGAAAAATAAAGAAATGAAGGAGGAGGAGAACTGAGCTATTCCTTTACTAAAGGAGAAATAGAGATAGTTCTAGTTTCTCATTATTGCAAACAAGATGACATGTCTCCATGTGCACATCACTAGTACATCCATAGAGGAGAAAAGTCAAATCTGATGATCACAAAAACTGCCTTCAAAAAGTGCCTGTACCTAATTAGAGTCTATGAGTACATAAGACATTAAGGAAAAAAGAAGATAGAGCCTCTGTAAAACAACTGGAATTGATTCCCTTCTTAAAGTATACTATTTAGTTCTGGTTTGGACAATGCCCATAGCTTAATGAGAGACAGACACATATACAAATAATCACATAATGGCACAGTAAGAATACAATGTAGGTATTCAGAGGTAAAAAGTAGGGAACTGTATAAGAAAGTCAGCTGAGGTTTACACACACACACACACACACACACACACACACACACACACACACACAAAAGGAACATTTGAACTGAATCTTAAAGGATAATCTGCCAAACTAATAGGGGAAAATCTTGGAAAAGAGGAAGACAATCACATATTATCAAAAGGGTAGCTAGTTGCAACTCTTCCTTCAGATGACATCTGGCTATGGGTTCCCTGGTAACTTCAAGAAAATCACAGATGGTAGTCAGAGCTGGAAATACTCTTGAACCAACTTTGCATTTTATAGATGATGCATCTGAAGCCTAACCCCAGACCAACTTTCCCAAAATCATAAGCTTGTTAGAGGAAAAATTCAAGGAAAGAATTCAGGTCCACTTATTTTTAGCCCACTATTTTTTTACTACAATAATCTGCCTCCCTGAGACAAGGAGTGTTTATTAAAAAAAAAAAAAAAAAGTACTCCTATTATAATAAATATCCACTTATCCCAAACACATCAGGTTCAAATAAATACTACTATTTTCAAACAATATAAAAAGATAATTTTTGTGGTGCCTCTCTGGCCCTATAAAATTCTAAAATGTCCTTTGAATCAGAATGTTTTATTGTTAAACATGGCTCTTTCATCTAATTTTTAAAAACTGACAATCCATGAATGCTATGTAAAATAACTTTAGATTTACCAGAATATTATTAATAAGTAGAATCTTAATAAACTTTATGAAATCAACAAATTACATATTGAATTATGCTATATGCAATATACTATATTAAGCACTCTGGAGTATACTAGAGCACAGAAGACATTGTATTTTGGCACCTGTTACCTACTCTGCAGTTTATTTATGTTGCCTAGTGGCGTAACCCGTAAGATTTGACACCTGAAATACATAGTTTTATATTCTGGCTCCACTTAGTTGCTATGTTACCCTGACCAAATAATCAAACCTCTTTGAAAAGCTTTAATTCCCTCCTCTATAAAGCAAGGTAATACTGTTACCCAGTTTATGAGCTATAGTGAATGTTAAATAAAATGAATTCAAAGCATCAGAATACTGCGTGATATATAGTAAGTGGTCATCACTAGGTATGGGTTGACATCATCATAATCACCATTTTTATCATGTTCATCTTGCCATGATCTAGGTCTATCTAGGCCTTAGCTTGAGTTCCTTAGAAAACAGTGCCTAAATCAAGATTAGGTGCTGGTGCTTCCTTTGGGATACAGACTAGGGCAGTGAAAAGAGGAAAAGGGGAAAGACAGGCAAGGAAGGATAGAAAGCCGTGGAAATGACTTGTTATCCTGCTGGTCACTGTTTCATAATGAGCTGTAAAAAGGCACAGCAGATATTTCAGTAGAAGCATCTGCTTGGCTCTGCAGGGCTTCTTCAGATGAGCTATGTAACTGTGTAGCTGGAATCATCCATGGATGATTGGTCAAAGTTTGTTCCATGGGCATTAGCACACCACACTTTTGGGTTGTGTCATCTAGCTCTTTAGGTGGCCACTTAAGATGCTGGATATTGCACTCAGCACTGTGGGATTTCATTCAATTCTAAAAGTGATAAGACGTGTCAGAAACTCTTAAGTTCTAGCCAGTAAACCTGACCACAGTGCAGCAATCACAGATAGTGACAGTATGTATCACTGTCAAACCTCTGACAGCATGGTCCAGCAATGTTGAGAGATTCTGAGGCAGGACATAAGACCTGTGTCAAACACACTCTTGTCCTCAAATACCAATAGCCTGAAAGTAGAGACCTCTAATAAAGGTGTACCAGTCAGGTTTTGTTGCAATAATGCTGTATAACAAACAACCATCAAATTTCAATGGTTTAAAACAAAAAACACGTATTTTTCCCTTACAGGTCTGCATGGCAGCAGTGGATTGACTGGACTCAAACTAGGCTCAGCTTGCCCCAAGTTTAGATTGGTTCCTTGTATCTGACCCCAAGACCCCAGGCAGAAGGAGCTGTGGCTACCTCTGCCATATTCTTCTCATGGCCAACTGCAGGAGCATATGAGAGACCAGAGGAAACTGGCCATGCCCCTTAGAGCCTTGGCTCAACACAAGCACACTGTCACTTCAGTCACTTCAGTAAAAAACCACAACAATTCACAAAACTCAAGCTTATAATCCACATTCATCTTCTAATATCCCTAGTAATGACCCTAGCAAAACTAACCCCATTGTTGATATTTTCCATTTCTTCAGGATAATCTATATTTATTAATAACTAAAGTAGCACAGATATTTATTTTAACTAAATTGGTTTCCATAACCACATCCTAACTACTTTGAGGTATCTCTTCTTCTAAGTCCTCTTTCTTGTACTAAAATTTGATTATTGAACATAACTTGAATTTCACTTCATTAGCAATACCATTTGTTCCTATTAACACCCTGAGAGACAAAGAACATCTAGAGAATTGTAGAACTCCAAGTCCTATGCATTCATGAACTAGAATTAAAAGTTCCTAAGCAATAGGGTTCTTGATACCAAGAATAGCCTCGCTGTTCCCTAGCTTCCTTCCAAGCCCCATGTGTTTGCTTAGTTAACACACTAAACTTTTTTTTTTTTTTTTTTTTTTTTTTTTTTTTTTTACTACTGCCAACATTGCAAAGTCAAAATAGCTGTGGAGGAACAAGCTGTTCTGCCTCATGTCTCATCAACATTCCTTGCTCAGTGTATCAAAACACAGAGAGCATACAGAGCAAATGCAACAATTCCAAAAAGTTCCGTATTGGAGATTTTCTTACTGGGAAACCATCCACAGCTGCCTACTCTGAACATCAGAAGAAAGGTGTGTCTCCTACTCAAATCCAAAAGAAGTCATAGCAAGCATTAAGTTGAGCTCTCATTTTGTCACTTGAAAAATAAAAACCTATCGTCTAGGCCTGCATGAATTAATATCAATACTCAACCCACAAATAAGTTTACTTTCCAAAGGACTGATCTGAAATTATAAAGAGACATTATACTCCAGGTTCATTTAAAAAAGGGCATTGAACTAACAATAACCCAAATCACCTTAGTCACCAAGGAAGGATTTTAATTTCAAAGAGCAACCGTGTCACAAGCTGTCTTAGATCAAGTATATAAGCTAGGTCCATTTTTTTTAACTTTATTTTTAATTTTTTTTTAAATTTACATCCAAATTAGTTAGAACATAATGCAACAATGATTTCATGAGTAGATTCCTTAGTGCCCCTTACCCATTTAGCCCATCCCCCATCCCCACCCCTCCAGTAACCCTCAGTTTGTTCTCCATATTTATGAGTCTCTTCTGTTTTGTCCCCCTCCCTGTTCTTATATTATTTTTGTTTCCCTTCCCTTATGTTCATCTGTTTTGTCTCTTAAAGTACTCATATGAGTGAAGTCATATGATTTTTGTCTTTCTCTGACTGACTAATTTCACTTAGCGTAATACCCTCCAGTTCCATCCACGTAGTTGCAAATGGCAAGATTTCATTCTTTTTGATTGCCGAGTAATACTCCATTGTATATATATACCACATCTTCTTTATCCATTCATCCATCAATGGCCATTTGGGCTCTTTCCATACTTTGGCTATTGTTGATAGTGCTGCTATAAACATTGGGGTGTATGTGTCCTTTGAAACAGCACACCTGTATCCCGTGGATAAATGCCTAGTAGTGCAATTGATGGGTCGTAGGTAGTTCTATTTTTAGTTTTTTGAGAACCTACATACTGTTTTCTAGAGTGGCTGCACCAGCTCGCATTCCCATAAGATAGGTCCATTTAAAGAACGTTAAAAAGGAAATGTTGATAAGGTGATCAAAACCATTTCCATTCAGATCACAATTCAGCTAATTACCTTTTCCTTTTAAGACAGAAAAAAATCAGTAAGAGAGAGACTAACCTAGTTGTCCATATTTGAACATATATAAAATTGAATACTCACAGTCTTTCTCTTATTCGTGAATTTTAAATTAATATCTATCCCAATGAAACAATTTCTATTTGCATAGTTAAACAAATGAAATTTTTATTAAATATGAAAACAGTTCAGAGTTAGAATTAGGTTAATATTTGAACTAATATTTAATACTTAATAATCACTACTGTTGTAAGTTACAAATGAGTGGCAATGAAAATAGGCACAGAGAACATTTGCTAGGAAGTAGCGGTTTTTTTGAGAATTTAAGAAGTTGCTGCCTTTACAATAAAGGCCAAGGTGATCTAAAACACTATTCCCCTCTACCACTGTGTGTACCTTCCTACAGCATAAAGGGACAAAGTCTTTCCAATGTGTCCTTCTCAAATAGCTGCAATAGACAATCTGCAGAGACAAATGGGAAGAGAGCCTCACACCCAATGTTCCAACAATGCAATATGACTAGGAAAAAAAACAGCTTTAAGAGGAATAATGCAGCAGGAAATACACTAGATCTAAAATTTGAGCAGTTGCACATAATTTAAGGCATAATAGGTCATGCCTTAAAGAAAAGGCTGGGACACCTGGGTGGCTCAGTCAGTTAAGTGTCTGATTCTTGATCTCAGCTTAAGTCATGATCTCACAGTTCATGAGGTCAAGCAAGCCCTGTGTCAGGCTCCGCACTGACAGCATGGAGCCTATTTGGGATTCTGTCTCTCCCTCTCTCTGCCCCTCCTCCCACACCCTCCTCTCTCTATCTCTTTGTCTCTCTCTCTCTCTCAAAATAAATAAATGAACTTTTTTAAAAAGGCCAAATAGGAGTGGATTATGAGGATTGTTATTTAATACAGAATTTATAAGAGAAAATGGTATAGAGCCAAGTGAGGAAAGAGGAAATTACCAACAAGATAGACCTAATCTTGTCACTATTCTCTTCTTGTTTTAAAATATTTCACTTATATTTTAGTAATGAATATTACTAGGACTGTATACTTAGGACTGTATACTAGGACTGTAACAGAATGCACTTTTTTTTTTTGAAGTTTGCTGTTTTAGTGATTATGTACAGAATTCCTCTGCTACATACTGCTGTAATAAAAAACACCCAGCAATATACTGACTAAAAAAAATAATAATAAGTTTGTGTTTTTTATCAAATAGTTCCAATGTAAGCAATTTAATTTGGTGGGGCAATTCTATTCCATCCCATCATCTGAGATTCTAGATTCCTTTCACCCTGTTGTTCACCACCCCCAAGGGCATCTTTGTCACCTGCATGGTTAAAGCTGGATGACCAGGGATTCTAGTTATAGGAAAAGAGAAAGCATGAAAGAGGCACACTCACTACCTTCAGGACAAGAAGGTATTCTCTTCACATTGTATTAGTGAGAACCTAATCACATCTAGATACAAGGGAATATGGGAAATATGGTCTAGCCTCATTTATTTAAAAACACTCTACTGGTGAGTCTCTCTAATATAGCAGCTTATCCTTTTACTGCAATTAACAGGCACATAGAAGAAGAGAGCAAATTTTGTTGGACAACTGGCAATCTCCTCCATATTTTGAAAAAAATGACATGAAAAAAGATAACTTTATATTAGTACCTTAAGAATCTATATATTAAAAATTATTTCTGTCCCAAGTTGAGTCATAAGCCATAGGCAAAAATTCAATGGGAAGGAATTTCTGAGATAATGTAATTTTAACTACTAACACATAAGAAAATTGAGGCCCAGAGAAGTGAAGTTACCTGGTCAAGCAGCTGGTAAGAGAATCAAGACTGGAATCCATGTATACATATTCCCAGCCCAATGTTCTCCAAAGCCTGGCAGGAATTAGCTAAAATATGCACTTGCCTAAGGCTTTTGGACACCCTAGACAGTCAATCAAGAAGTTTGGGCTCCAAAGTAGATTTTTTTCCCTCCTAAATTAAGTGGATTGGATTTGTAGTCAATTCAGAAGTCCCAAATAACTGGTAATACTCTATTTCTTTATTTCATTTTTTTTATATATGAAATTTATTGTCAAATTGGTTTCCATACAACACCCAGTGCTCATCCCAAAAGGTGCCCTCCTCAATACCCATCACCCACCCTCTCCTCCCTCCCACCCCCCATCAACCCTTAGTTTGTTCTCAGTTCTCAACAGTCTCTTATGCTTTGGCTCTCTCCCACTCTAACCTCTTTTTTTTTTTTTTCCTTCCCCTCCCCCATGGGTTCCTGTTAAGTTTCTCAGGATCCACATAAGAGTGATCTTTGACAAAGCAGGAAAGAACATCCAATGGAAAAAAGACAGTCTCTTTAACAAATGGTGCTGGGAGAACTGGACAGCAACATGCAGAAGGTTGAAACTAGACCACTTTCTCACACCATTCACAAAAATAAACTCAAAATGGATCAAGGACCTGAATGTGAGACAGGAAACCATCAAAACCTTAGAGGAGAAAGCAGGAAAAGACCTCTCTGACCTCAGCCATAGCAATCTCTTACTCGACACATCCCCAAAGGCAAGGGAATTCAAAGCAAAAGTGAATTACTGGGACCTTATGAAGATAAAAAGCTTCTGCACAGCAAAGGAAACAACCAACAAAACGAAAAGGCAACCAACGGAATGGGAAAAGATATTTGCAAATGACATATCGGACAAAGGGCTAGTATCCAAAATCTATAAAAAGTTTATTTCATTTTTTTAAGTAAGCTTCACACCTAATGCGGAGCCTAACACACACGGTTTGAACTCACAACCCTGAGCTAAGACCAAGAGTCAGACACTTAACCAACTGAGCCACCCAGGCATCCCCTTTTTATATTTTAATATAAAGAAATTATTTACATCTAAGTGCAACTGAAAAGGATTTTAAATACCCTTCCCTAGGACAGACAGAATAATTCTGATGTAATGGTCAATTTTCCCCACCCAGTATTTCCTTTTCACTGTTGACTCTTTCTCCATTCAAAAACAGGACATTCCATTCATTGCCTCCAAAGAAGAATTTAACTGCAGAAAGCAAAGGAAAGAAAACATTATCTTTCTCTTTTTGTTTCAAGGATCTAGGCCTGGCTTTCTCAACAGGGGTACTATTGACATTTGGGGCATTAATTCTTTGTTATACAGGGCTATCCTGTGTGTTACCAGATATTTAGCAACATCCTTAGCCTCTATCTACTGGATACCATGTCTCTAGGAAAGAATCTTTCCTCGTGTCTGCTATCTTCTGATGGTTGCCAGCAATCTACTTTACTTGTAGATGCATCTCTCTAATCTTTGCCTTCACCTTCACATTTCTCCTGTTTGTGTCCACATTACCTTCTTCTTATTAGGGTCCACTTTAATCCAGTATGACCTCATCTTAAGTTGATTATATCTACAAAGACCTTATTTTCAAATACACCCACAGATACAAGGTGGGCATGAATGGGGAGGGGAATACTGTTAACCCAGTTACAGGTTATAATAGAAGTTAAGTAAAATTTAGAAAAATAAAATTATAGGGGTGCCTGGGTGGCTCAGTCGGTTAAGTGTCCAACTTTGACTCAGGTCAGGATCTCACAGTTCACGAGCTTGGGCCCCGCATCAGGCTGTCTGCTGTCAGCACAGAGCCCACCTAAGATCCTGTCTTCCTCTTTCTCTGCCCCTCCCATGTGTGTGCTCTCTCATTCTTCCTCTCTCCCTCAAAAATAAATAAAATTGTTTAGAAAAAAAGAAAATGTTATCTTTGGCAGCCTGAGTTTGTAGCTTATGGTTTGTACCCATCATAGGCAATAAAAAAATAAGAATTTCTCTACTATGGTTCTAAGAAGATTTAGATCCATCTTTCAGCATAAGACAGCTGTATCATAACATGTGCTAAACCATCCACTTTTAAGGAAATCACTGTCAAATATAATTGGTACTTAAAACCTTTTTTTGGAAAATTAGCTAGTGAGTTAAAAAGAAGAAATTATGAATAACTTTTACCTCTCTTACTAGTAGAAACTGTTCTGCCTCAATGTGCTTTCCTTCCTTTGTAAAATTGATCAGGTATATCATGGTACTAACACTAAGAGAGAGCATTCATGTTTAATATGTGATGTTGAGCAAGGCAAAAAGAAAAAAAAACACAAGAGCAAGAGGCAGAAAACGGTTTTAACAAAAACTACACACTCATATAAGTCATAGGTAAACTCCAAAATATGCTCCCATTTTTTTAATGTTCATTCATTTTTGAGAGAGAGAGAGAGAGAGTGAGAGAGAGAGAGAATGAGCAGGGGAGGGGCAGAGAGAGAGGGAAGCACAGGATCTGAAGCGGACTCTGTGAGGACAGGAGAGAACCCAATGTGGGGCTTGAACTCACGAACTGTGACATCATGACCTGAGCTGAAGTCAGACACAAAACCGACCGAGCCACCCAGGTGCCCCCCCCAAATATGCTCACATTTAAAGAAATTCATATATCTTTCTATTTTTATCCATACCATTAAAATAACCATTCAAAATAAGAGAACATCAGCAATGTACCAAGCTGAATTTGATGTGGGAAATTTTGACGGAAAGAGCACAGGGTTTTCTATAGTGTTCAACGTGTTTTTTTATTTTGTTTTTGTTTTTGTCTATTTGTCTATTTGCACAGGTGAGGAGGATCGTAAAAAAAGATAAGATGAAAGTGAGAAAAACCAAATTGCCATTTCCCAACCAACAGGCAGACTTGGTAGTGCTGACCAGATTCACTGACTGAGCCACCCTGGCGAGGAGCGTGGTGAGCTGCTGTCCCCACTCCACCCTGGCCAGCACAGGACACTGCATCCACCATCAAAACATATACATTTGCCATCTGTATGTACCTGAACACAGATTATATAGACGGATGTGACTGGTCAACATTTTTTTAGTATGTACTGTGCACTAGGTCCTGTTCTGAACAGGTAAAATGGTAAAAATGGGCATCAAGAATAGCAGTGATGTGGGAAAGAATCAACCAAAGGAGAGGAGTTACAAAAAGAGAGTTGGGGGCACTGTTCCTTGGCAGGGACCCCCAGTCCCATCACTGTTAGCTTAACAAGTTGGGGGTGAGAAGACTTAATGTTAGTGGGGTTAACATTTCAGTTGAAAATGAGCTCCACAGACCTTTTTAGGACTTTCTTCTCTTACTTCATCCCTTATCATGTATTGTAGTATTCTAATCACACAATCTTTTCACTAAAGGTAAAAGAAATATAAAGAAATCTAATTGTAATATCCAGGCGGCTCAGTCGGTGAAGCCTCTGACTCTTGATTTTGGTTTGGGTCATGATCTCACGGTTCGTGAGTTTGAGCCCCGCATTGGGCTCTGCACTGACAGGGCAGAGTCTGCTTGGGTTTCTCTCTCTCACTCTCTCTGCCCCTCCCCCACTCATTCTCATTCCCTCTCTCTCTCTCTCTCTCTCAGTAAATAAATAAACTTTAAAAAAAATTAACCAAAAAGAAATCTAACTGAGGCTTGTTTTCATGTCATTTGCTAAACCCTAGGTAGGATTCTGATAATATTTAAGAAAAATGAATCCTGGGAAGCAGGGTTACATAAAATTTCTCAATCACATTCACCACTTATTTTGTGACAATCCATCAATCTGGAGGATTGTTGAAAAATGTGGCAAGCTGAATCAGTTTTTAATACATCCAAACATAGCATCTAGATCAATTACCACAGTCTGGTTGTTTGATCACCCATGTGTCCTTAGTACCTGAAGCATTTACTAAGTACTAACCTAAGATTACCTCCTACTCATAAGGAAAAACATAATCACATGATTTATTAATTTATTTGCCTATCCAGCAAGCCAGCCAGCCAGCCAACAGTACTCATTAACCACCTATTATAGGCCAGACATTATGGTAAACAATTAGGAATATCAAGAAGAAAATGAATGATCTCTGTGCTCAAGTAATTCATAATATTGTACAGTAGTCTCAAATTATTTTTATTGTACACCACCGACAGGAAAAAATTTTGAGCACATACACCCAATGCCAAAAATATATGTCTCCTTATTGAAAAATTATAAATAATACTGTATTAATAAAGTGTGTATAGATTGCATATAACAACACTACTATATTCCCATACTACATGTCTATATAGAGATAAATTACATCAGAAAAAAGTGCACACAAAAATTGAAGTTAAAAGGAATAAAATGAAAAATAAATAGTTCTAAACAGAGTAAGGGAAAGAGTTGAAAGGAAAGAACCAGACCCTTAAATCAGTAACATCAGGGACAGTAGTCAAGAAGACAGGTCACTGCTCTTTTGCAAGGATACTCCTAATGTGTTCTCTACTAAGCACATCAGTGGCCTCTCTGTGGTCCCATCTACTGCTACGCCAGACTTCCCTGTTCCAGCATTTGGACTGCAGCATACAACATTTCCAGGTGTAAGGGAGTAATGTCAAATAACCCTACATAAATGATTTAGAACACAAACTTTAGGGATAGAGAAAAATAGTTTTGCGTTGGAAAATCCAAGACCATCTTAGTTTTAATTTTCTGTAGAAATTTAAGAGAGACTTCAAGATATTGACTGAAGCTTAAGTAGAAAATAACACATTACCCACAAGTTCTTTTTTGCAGTCATTAATAACATAACAATGAAAAGCCAAATTCTGCCACATTATTGGCAACCATCCTTGTATCACTAAAAAGAATGATCTTATCATTGACAGATGCTAAGACTCAGTGGTTTGAATCACACCATGTGTTACAAATTAAAAGGGCTAAAATCACAGTAATGCTAATCTGGAAAAGAATAGGAGAAAAACAATTGTTAGGAGCTGCAGGACCAACATTTGAAAGGAACCCACATATAGCAACCCACAAAGCTGTGCATAAACTTCGGTAACACATTAGTCCAGATAGTACACTGACCATTCCGCATAAAGTTTGCCATGAAAGAAGAGGACCATACTCTGTTTCTATCCCCATTAGAAAGACAGGTAATTTTGCACATAGGAAAAACTGTAAGAATATATACTGAGCTGTTAATATTACTTGTGTATGAGAAGGGGTTACCCTTATAGCAAAAAGGTTTGATCAATTGACTCCAAAGGACCCCTTAAATTTGCCCAAGCCCCCTTTTAATGGAATTCTGCCTCTTTCATATATATTGTATTCCAGCATTGCCCTCTACCCACTACATGCTGCATTACACAGCCTGCTCAAAGAGATGTTTTTTTTTTCCAACTGTGATAGAATAACACACATACTAAAAAAATATCATTTAATGGGCTTTAATCATTACAAAGACCTCCTACATTCTTCCCCTAGACTACAGCTAGAAGATGGGCAAGCAACACT
Source organism: Herpailurus yagouaroundi (assembly GCF_014898765.1). Taxonomy (NCBI): domain Eukaryota; kingdom Metazoa; phylum Chordata; class Mammalia; order Carnivora; family Felidae; genus Herpailurus; species Herpailurus yagouaroundi. Next base: position 103,825,722 of record NW_024412376.1, read on the forward strand.
GCTTGGTGGAAGATGGCATATGTGTATTGATCATCTCTGGAAAATGAGAACTACCAAATGGTCCTCCCTGGGAGGAGATTCCCACAGAGCAGCATCTCTCTGTTCTGGGCTGAATGACTCCTCTAGGCCTGAACAGGCCTGGGTTCTAGTCTTGCACTGCCCTCTAAATACTGCAGCACTCAGGACAAATCTTTAAATTCTCTGTTTGGGAGGGGCGCCTGGGTGGCTCAGTTGGTTGAGCGTCTGATTTTGACTCAGGTCATGATCTTGCAGCTTGAGTTCAAGCCGCATGTCGGGCTCTGTGCTGACAGCTCAGAGCCTGGAGCCTGCTTTGGATTCTGTGTTTCCCTCTCTCTCTGCCCCTAACCCACTTGCATTGTCTCTGTCTCTCTCAAAAATAAACATTAAAAAAAAAAATTTTAACTCTCTGCTTGGGAGAATATTCCAAGAATATCCCAAGAATATTCTTTTTTGCTATACTACATGACATGACATAAAGTAATTTGTGGGTAGCTCCTTGAGTTTTATTTCAGCGAACATTTAGTAAGTGCTATTAAGTGCTAGATACTGTGCCAAGAGCTGGACATGAATGAGATATGGCCCTACCCTCAGAGTTCCACACAATAGTATCTCAAGTTAGTATATGGAAACAAAAGCAAAAGATACACATTTTCATTCAAATGTTCATTTTTTCATGTTAATAGACAAAGAAGACATGGGACCTAATCCTCAAGGAACTTAATTATTATTTGGTCTATACTGATTTACAGGAACAGAAGTGGGAGGTGAGATTTTTAAAAATCCTTTAGTGAGTCAACAAACATTTATTTATTAAACATCTCCTATGTCCTAGTCACTAGGCTCCATGCCAGGGATACAAAGAATATGAAAACTAATTCTAAGGAGCCGATGGGAAACAAACGAATTAGAGAATGAGGCAGTAAGTGCTTTGCTCCATAACTGGTCAACCACATTTTCCTGGAGGATTTGAGGAATTTATCCCTGAGGACAGACACCAGAACAATCTTGAAAGATCATTTTTGGCTAGATAAAGAATAGAAAAGAAAGGGTATGGACAGGAATACCACCAGACAGATGGGGAAAAGAAAGAAAAAAGGTCAGTAGGAGGTCCTAACTATACTAGGCTTAGCTTAGAAGAAACATGCTGGCATTTACAGTCCCCTGAAGCTAGGATTGGCAACTTTACTGAAATGCACTGAATTCTGGGGGATTCTCAGATCTTCTTTAGTGAATAAACGCCATGGAGATAAGCAAACCATAAGAGACTATTAAAGAGAGAACAAACTGAGGGTTGATGAAGGGGATGAAAGCGGGGGATGGGCTAGATGGTGATAGGTATTAAGAAGGGCACTTGTTGGGATGAGCACTGGGTATTATATGTAAGTGATGAATCACTGAATTCTACTCCCGAAGCCAATATTGCACTGTATTTTAACTATAATTTAAATAAAAATTTGAAAATAGAAAATAAAACCATCATGCCCAGACAGATAGATAGATAGATAGACAGACAGACAGACAGACAGACAGGCAGAGGCCCTGGCAATAAACTTTGAGGATAAAGAAGGCAGGAGAGCCCTGAAGATAACCACAAGTGAAAAGGGACAGCAGCTGGAGGCCAGGACCAAATTGGACTTTTAATCTGTGTTCAGGGAACTGCTAGCTCTTGAGAGCACTTTCAGCAGTTTTCAAATTTAGGGAGGGAAAGAATTGTTGTGATTTCTTATAAATTGCCTAGAGAATCTAGTTCTATAGTTGTGAAGAGAGGTAGGTCTAAGATTTTGCTTTTTTTTTTTTTAAATGAACATCAGATACAAATGATCAATAGACCGCATGCTAAGAAGCACTGCCTTAGAGCTGCACCAAGGGATCTGATGAAAGGGGGAAATATTCCACAGAATTTTCCTCTGAGATATGACACCCTCAATGTTTCAAGAGTGTATCAGAAAATGAGATGCTGTCACTCAACGTGAATACTGAACACTGACTCGCCAGAGCCACATGCAGAGCTAAAAATGTTTTGTGCATTTGCCCAGAAGCATCAAGAGAGTGATGTGAACCTAGAAGCATGTTTTTGTAAATACCACAGGATAGTAATAAAGAAATTGCTATTTTTCTAGGCATGTTCTTAATCCTGCTTTTCCTCTTCTATCCTGTACCTGCATGTTTTTGAAGGGCTGTACACTAGGGGTCAGGTATGGCCACAAGCTGGAAGGAAAAGCTGAGGTCCAGATGGAAAGAAGACTGATGAATTGTGCCTCCACACAGGAACCTGTCAGCGGTGACCATTTCCCCAAGCGTAGTCACACCACACCAGCAAAAGAGGGGAAAAAGTCAGAAATGAGATAAAGAGGATGGTACAAAATGAAACACAGGGGAGGGGAAGATCGCCTTTCAAAAACATTCTTTGTTTCAGTGTTCCTGAAGAAAATAGGACAAAAATTATATTCTGTTATGCTAAAGATGAAGGTAAAATGGTAAAGCCACTTTAAAAGTATGTGAACTTGACCACTGAGTTTTCTATTTTGAGAAAATTTTTTAGATATAACTTACTAATGGGAAGGCTGATTCTTATTTAGGAACTTAGATTCAAATGTAGACAATGCTGATTTTTTTTTTTTTTAAACCTTGGTACACTGACTTTAAAATCACTTCTTTCTCAGCCCTGTCTCATTGTAAGGCTCCAGTGAAGGTCTCAAGGGGTAGCATTGTGCAGGAAAAGAGTGACATCTGCAGGAGTACTGTGTTGCTACATGGTAAAAGCCACAGGCATTCCCAAAAATCAAACAATTCATCAGTGCATAGATTACACACTCAGCACTTTGCCTGGCATACACTAAACTCTCAACAAATGGTTATTGTTGCTCACGTGACGGTGATAGTATGTACTTTTACACTGCATTTCTTGAAATTAAAAAACAAAAACAAAAACAAGCCCGAGGAAGAAAAAGGCCAGAGGTTATTTTAATTACTCAGATCCATCTTCTGTTTTTCACAGGATCCCTTCCAGACAGATAAGAATCTATCTTGTTTTTAAAGACCTTATAGAAAGAAATTCTACAGCCTCCCACAATCTTCAGCAGGGCCAACTTAGTTAAGTAAGTAACTTACTTAGGCAAACTTAGTTAAGTATATAAATTTAGTTTAGAAAGCTCCCCTCGTTCTCCTTTGAGAATAGACACCACCCACTCACTGAGAACATACATTCTTTCACCTGTTCAATAAACCTTTGTTGTGCACCTATGTCCCAGGTACTGTTATCTAACCTAAGTATAACGGTGAACCAGATCCATTTCTGGTCCTTGAAGAGTTTACAGTCTGCTGAGCCTGCAAGACCCCAGGTGTTCCTGCCACCTTTCCTGTCTCTCACCTCTTTATTCAGCTCCTCATTTCTTCTTCCTTATAAATACTGTATGCAAGGAAATTCCCATAATCTTTCTCACTCCCAGCAAAACTAAACTGCCTGTGCTTTTTGCCCAGGGTTCCAATGTAGGCAGCATCTAGCCAATCTGGTAAACTATTCTATGCCAACTGCTAATGCATCATATCACCAAGGTAACTTGACACATTTGAACAGGGCCTCTCTGAAGACATGATTATCATTCAGACCTTAGTGTCAGACCAATGGAGATGTTATTCAGAGTTTGGCCAAGCCTTATGGCACGGCCCTTCTTCACCACTAAGGTACCTCTTCCATAAAGCAGAGCCAACCTCGGTTTTTTGGTTTTATCCCATTGTTTAAAACTTTTTCCTTACTCGCCTCAGTAGAGTTGAAGAACATATATCCAATCACCTTTTACTGTAGAGTAGCTCCTTCAAATTCCTGGGAAATGTCTCTTCTCATTCTTCTCTCTGACATAAAGAAGTTCCCTCTAGAAATCCAAAACTGCCATTGAAAAATGCAAAATTACGTTAACTGGCATTTTTTATCTGTTATGCATATTTTTCCAAATTTTAAATAGCAAATAGCCAGATGGTAACACTACTACTTCTCTTTCTCAATTTTACAAGTTCAAATTAGACACAAGATGATTAATAAGCTAGTATCCCTGCTTGTCAGGAGGTGATCTCTGCAAGTAGTTCTTGATCTGTGGGCTCTTGGCCATTCTGCAAGTTGGTGTTTCTTTTTTTTTTTTTTTTTTTAATGTTTATTTATTTTTGGGACAGAGAGAAACAGAGCATGAACGGGGGAGGGGCAGAGAGAGAGGGAGACACAGAATCAGAAACAGGGTCCAGGCTCTGAGCCATCAGCCCAGAGCCCGACGCGGGGCTCGAACTCACGGATCGCGAGATCGTGACCTGGCTGAAGTCGGACGCTTAACCGACTGCGCCACCCAGGCGCCCCAAGTTGGTGTTTCTTTAGAAGTTTGGGCTCTGTCAGCGGTGATCTTGTTTTTGATAGCAATTAATCATTAAAAATAAAAATACATGAGACCAAATTAAGAAACACAATTCCTTCACTTAGCTGAACTGAATTTTAGTGGACATATATTCATTGCCAAAACATAAGAAATAAGAAGATATGGTTTGTGTCCCAAGAAGTCAACGTTTTCAGTGGGGTAGAAATTGTTTTTATTTATATTACTATCTGCCTCTGATCTTAAGAAAACCCACTGGCAGTCTGCACCAACTATCATTGAATATTTCCTTGGATTTGATTGGTTTCCTAACAAGTTTAGTGACAAGGAAATATTCTCACAACCCACTAAAAACATGAACAAAATGTATAAACAGACCTTGGGAATTTATTTCTCAGGAAATTACAAATGCTGTAGGAGAAAGGCATTGAACATTACTGGTGTCTTTTCATGTTAGGCACTTTGTATATGTTACTTTATTCAATCCTCTTGAGTGCCCTGTCATGTCATGTATGTTGTTTAGAATAATCCTCATCAAGGGACGCCTGGGTAGCTCAGTGGGTTGAAAGTCCAACTTCGGCTCAGGTCATGATCTCATGGTTTGTGAGTTCAAGCCCCGTGTCAGGCTCTCTGCTATCAGCACAGAGCCTGCTTTGGATCCTCTGCCTGCCTCTCCCTCGCTCTCTCAGTCTCAAAAGTAAATAAAAATATTTTTTAAAAAACCACTTGTAGAATAATCCTCATCTAGTAGATGAGAAAATAAGGCCAGAAGAGATTCTGTAACTTGTTCAGTTTCAGCCTCATGTCATCTGAGTCTAGAGCACATGCTCCTTCCACAATTCCTGAAGGACCTTCTTCTAAGTACTGGGTGAGAATTTCAAATAGACATACTTGGTATCAAAATGAGACAATACTACCAAGGCAAACACTTCAGTAGAGCACTAAAATAAAAATTATTTTCTATAAATTATTTTCTAAAGAAATAGAAAAAAAATGAAAGGACTTATGGTTACATCTTGAAAGTACATTAGTGGTTAACAAACTACGTTTATCATGTATGGGGGCTTTAAAATATAATTTTCAATGTGCAGCCATTTGGAGATTAAAAACTATAGTGTAGTGTCTATATATCATTTGTGAGAAATCAAACCTCACCATTGCTATAAACAGTTTAGGCTAAAAAACTCCAACTCCTAAAGTAATGAAGAAGATTACCACATTTAAGCCTTATTGATTTCTGCTCTGTAGTATGTTTCAGTGTGTTTAGAATATAATGCTTGTGGCTAATATGATTGGCTGTGCAATTAATAAAAATAGATTTGATCCAGATATTCACTCTAAGGGTTTTGATGCAACATTATTTGTTGCTGAACAAATAATTATAAAGTAGCTTGGTGTTCCATATAAAACTAAACACAAGCATGAAATTGCCATATAACCATGACCCCACAATTGCATTTTGGGACATTTATTCCAAATAAATGAAAAATTATGTTTGCACAAAAACCTGCATACTACTGTTCATAGCAATAACATTTATAATAGCCCAAAACTGGAATAACCCAGATGTCCTTCAACAGGTGGCTGGTTAAACAAACGGTGGTATATTCATATCATGGAACACTATTAAGCAATTAAAAAAAAAAAAAGAATGAACTAGTCACACACACATCTTGGATGAATTTCTAGGTAATTATACTGAATGAAAAAGATCAATTCCAAAAGGTTATACACTGTATGATTCCATTTATGTAACATTCTTGAAATGACAAAATCATACAAATGGAGAACAGGTGAATAGTTGCCAGGGAATAAGAAGGGAATGAGAGTAAGAGTGAAGTAGGGATGGCTATAAGAGTACAACAGGAAGGATCCTGTGCTGATGGAAACACTCCGTATCTGGGCCATATCAGTGTCAACATCATGGTTGTGTTACTGGACTCCAGTGTCACCACTGGAGGAAATTTGGCAAAGGGTACAAGGGATCTCTATTATTTCTAACAATTGCTTGGGTGTGTACAAACACCGCCATAAAAAAAAAAGTTTAAAAAAAAAAAAAAAAAAAAAAAAAAAAAAAAAAAACACCTAAAGTACTGGAACTACAAACAGAATAAAGACTCCTTGGGGCACCTGGGTGGCTCAGTTGGTTAAGCGTCTGACTCTTGGTTTTGGCTCAGGTCATGATCTCACCGTTTTGTGAGTTCAAGCCCCATGTAGGGCTCTGCGCTGACAGTGCAGAGCCTGCTTGGGATTCTCTCTCTCACTCCCTTTCTCTCTCTACTCCTCTACTGCTTACATTGTCTCTTTCTCAAAATAAATAGATAAACATTAAAAATTTTTTTAAAAAGACTCCTTAAAGGACACTAAAAACATGGGGGGAAAAAGGCAATTCCACTGGAGTGTGGTAAATTCAATTCTATAGTATGCACAGATGCCAGGGGACACAGAGGAAAAGTACTAACCTATAACTGGAATAAGGGATATGAAAACTTTCCCAGAAAAAGTGATGTTGCAGGATTAGTGGAAGTTATCCTGGAACAGAAAGGAGAGAAAGGGTGAAAGGCATTCCAAGAAAGGGAAAAGACTGTGCAAAGGAGATTGGAAATAATGTGGTGCATTCAGGAAACTCTGAGTAGTTCAGTATGTCATTTGTGTTGTGGGTAAGGGAGCAGAGACAGACAGGGTTCACTGCAATCCAAAGGCAAGGTCTAGGTCCTGAGGATACATTATTTAAAAGGACATGAAGTATATCCTGAAGGGTACAGCCAGACATTACAGGCTTGTCTCTCTGCTTGTTTATAGCAATAAATAACATTTAGATTTTAAAGGGCATAAGGGTGGAGACTAGATTGAGTTGAAGGTGCGGACCAGAAGTAGCTAGTGAGATATGATCAGGATTTAAACTACAGCAGTGACAAACGAAGTGAAGAAAGGGGGTGGTCTTGAGAGACTTAATGGAGAGGGACTCCAACAGCACATACTGATTGTTTAAACATGAGAAGGGAAGGTGAGTGAAGAATCTATAGTGCACAGTTGCAAATGAGTGGAACTAGGATGCTACCTCCCAGCCCAGAGCAGACATCCTTATTAGCAATCATACTCTTCACGTCTCAAATCAGCTCTCCCAAGGGAGACACTACTTGTCCATAAGGGTTAGCAAATAAGTTGTACTTATTTTCCACCTCCTACCTTAGATGACTCCTCAATTTCTAACTAGATGGTGATGCTATCCATTAAAATAGGTGAAACAAGAATTGAAGAGAAAATTTTTGGACTTCGTTTGATATGTTCCTGAGTCTGATGGTCACGAGAGACAAGGAGAAATATCTAATAGGAAACTCAATATTTAGGTGTACAGCTCAGGATGGAAATTTGGGAATCACTAGCATATATGTGGAAATTAAACCACAGAATCAAGAAGATTACAGTCAAATTACAGTATGTAGAGAAGAAAAACAGATCAAGAGCAGAACCCTTAAGAACATGGGTATTTAGGGGCGCCTGGGTGGCGCAGTCGGTTAAGCGTCCGACTTCAGCCAGGTCACGATCTCGCGGTCCGTGAGTTCGAGCCCCGCATCAGGCTCTGGGCTGATGGTTCACAGCCTGGAGCCTGTTTCCGATTCTGTGTCTCCCTCTCTCTCTGCCCCTCCCCCGTTCATGCTCTGTCTCTCTCTGTCCCAAAAATAAATAAACGTTAAAAAAAATTAAAAAAAAAAAAAAGAACATGGGTATTTACAAGATGGACAAAAAAAGTTACCACAAAAGAGACTAAAATAGTATGCTAAGAAAACCAGGAGAGCATGGTTATTGAAACCAAGGAAGAAAAGAAAGGAAAAGTGGTCAGTAAATAAGCATTACAGATGAGTCAGTAAAATAAGGACTAAAAAGACTCAGAGAAGATGCTGATGGTGGTCACATCACAGATTCTGGGTTTTCTGCAATCCTTACACAAAAATAGAAAATCTAAAAAGTAAAAAATACATGAGAAAAATTTTCTAAAACTAAATAGATAAAATCTCAAAATATGAGCAAATCATAAGACTTGCATACTTTTACTAGTATACGTGAAGGAGAAAGCAGAGGAAAGCCACGGGGCATCTGACAGACCTGAGAACAGGAGAACTTCATAATAGCCAAAAAGTATTCATTGGAAAGGATGCAGAATAAATTGAGAGCCACAGTTGAAACTAGGAGGGATTTTTGTCCAATCCAGGGAATGTAAGAGGTATGGGGTATGACCTAGAAGGGCTCGAGCATTCTAGCCCTTATAAACACTTAAGATGGACTCTCCATGGGGCGCCTGGGTGGCGCAGTCGGTTAAGCGTCCGACTTCAGCCAGGTCACGATCTCGCGGTCCGTGAGTTCGAGCCCCGCGTCAGGCTCTGGGCTGATGGCTCAGAGCCTGGAGCCTGTTTCCGATTCTGTGTCTCCCTCTCTCTCTGCCCCTCCCCCGTTCATGCTCTGTCTCTCTCTGTCCCCAAAATAAATAAACGTTGAAAAAAAAAATTTTTTTTTAAAATAAAAAAAAAAAAAAAGATGGACTCTCCAAGGCTGGAATTGTGATGCCTCCAGATTTGGTTTTCTTTTTCAACATTATTTTGGCTATTCAGGGTCTTTTCTGGTTCCATACAAATTTTATAACTGTCTG
>NW_024412376.1:103834848-103856547 GCF_014898765.1 Herpailurus yagouaroundi
ACTGTTTCCGATTCTGTGTCTCCCTCTCTCTCTGCCCCTCCCCCGTTCATGCTCTGTCTCTCTCTGTCCCCAAAATAAATAAACGTTGAAAAAAAAAATTTTTTTTTAAAATAAAAAAAAAAAAAAAGATGGACTCTCCAAGGCTGGAATTGTGATGCCTCCAGATTTGGTTTTCTTTTTCAACATTATTTTGGCTATTCAGGGTCTTTTCTGGTTCCATACAAATTTTATAACTGTCTGTTCTAGCTCTGTGAACAATGCTGGTGGTATTTGGTAGGGATTGCATTGAATGTGTACATTGCTTTGGGTAGTATAGACTTCAAGGTGTATTACAAAGCTATAATCATCAAGACAGTATGGTGCTGGCACAAAAACAAACAACAGAGATCTATGGAACAGAATAGAGAACCCAGAAATGGACCCACAAATGTATGGCCACTAATCTTCAACAAAGCAGTAAAGAATATCCTGTGGAAAAAAGACAGTTTCGTCAGCAAATGGTGTTGGGAAAACTGGACAGCAATGTGCAGAAGAATGAAACTGGACCACTTTCTTACACCACACAAAAACTAAATTCAAAATGGATGAAAGACCAAAATGTAAGACAGAAAACCACCAAATCCTAAGGGAGAAAACATGCAACAACCTCTTTGACCTTGGTTGCAGCAACTTCTTATGAGATATGTCTCCAGAAGCAAGGGAAACAAAAGCAAAAATAAACTATTGGGACTTCATAAAAATAAAAGCTTCTGCACAGCAAAAGAAACAACAACAAAACTAAAAAGTAACCAATGGAATGGGAGAAGACATTTGCAAATTACCTATCGGATAAAGGGTGAGTATTCCAAATCCATAAAGAATTTATCAAACTCAACACTCTTAAAACAAATAATCCAGTGAAGAAATGACCAGGAGACATGAATAGGCACTTTTCCAAAGAAGACATCCAGATGGCTAACAGACACATGAAAAGATGCTCAACATCACTCATCATCAGGGAAATACAAATCAAAACCACAATGAGATACCACCTCACACCTGTCAGAATAGCTAAAATGAACAACTCAGGAAACAACAGATGTTGGCAAGAATGCAGAGAAAGAGGAACCCTCTTGCACTGTTGGTGGGAATGCAAACTGGTGCAGCCACTCTAGAAAACAGTGTGGAGGTTCCTCAAAAAAATAAAAATAGAACTACCCTCTGACCCACCAATTGCACTACTAGGAGTCTATACAAACGATACAAAAATGCTGATTTCAAGGGGCATATGCACCCCAATGTTTATAGCAATGCTATCAACAATAGTCAAATTATGGGGCACCTGGGTGGCTCAGTCAGTTAAGTGTCTGACTCTTGATTTGATTTTATCTCAGGTCATGATCTCACAGTTCATGAGATCAAGCCCTGCATTAGGCCCAGTGCTGACAATGCAACACCTGTTTAGGATTCTCTCCTTCCTCTCTCTCTGCCCTTCCCCCACCTTGTGCACTCTCACTCTCTCTAAAAATAAATTAAAAAACATTTTTAAAAAAAGGGATTAATATATTTAAGATACTCAAGGAAAGATGAAGCACCTGGGTGACTCAGTCAGTTAAGCTTCTGACTTCAGCTCAGGTCATGATCTCATGGTTCATGGGTTTGAGCCCTGCATCAGGCTCTGTGCTGACAGCTCAGAGCCCGGATCCTGCTTCAGATTCAGTGTCTCCCTCTCTCTGCCCCTCCCCTTCTCACACTCTGTCTCTCTGTCTCTCTCTCAAAAATAAATAAACAAAAAATATTTTTTAAAAAAAGATACTCAAGGAAAGAACATGTAAGTAAGTTAAGGACATTATATACACAAAACTAACCTTTATGTAGGAAGGACTCAGACAAACTCTTATTAATACACAGAAACTCTGAGAATATTGTTCCCACAAGTCTTTTCCAATGAATTTCATAAAGAACAAGCAGCAGACAACTAAAATGACTAGAATATTAACATAAGGACTCACTGTATTAACTAAATGTAGAAAGAAATGCAAGTTAAAGAGAGATTGGAATAAACATACTAGATTATATATAACATGCATACACATAATATATAATATATACTATATATAACATGTATATTATATAATAGTATATAATATATATATTGTATATAATGGCTGTATGATCTGATAGTGTAGATATAGCTACAATTATAAAAGCAAAAAGGAAGGGAAGCAAGAATGGACGTAGGATATGCAAAAAAATAACTTGTCAGTCATCATAATTGGTGGTGGTAATCAGTATTATAACCTGATATTGTGTGTATAATGCAGCATAAAACAAGCAATTATGTGATGATCTAATTCAATCAGCCTAAGCATCCTTAATAACCAGAGTTTTCAGTGAAAACCCTGTAGTGCTGAACTGTTAATTGGAAATATCAGTATGAACTCGTATGGTCTCTAATCTTTAATATAAATATTTCAATGAGTATATCTACCACCCAGATTATTGTCTTGAAATACTATTTCCCATTAAAAAATACCAGGGCTGTATTAGATTCCTAGGGCAGCTATAACAAATTACTACAAATTCTGTGGTTTAAAACAGCAGAAATTTATTCTCTCATAGTTCTAGAAGCCAGAAGCCGGAAATCAAAGTGTCAGCAGGACCACATTTCCTGTGAAAGCTCTAGGGGAGAATTATTCCTTGTCTCCTCCAAACTTCTGGTGCCTTCAGATTTTCCTTCGCTTCTGACAGTGTAACCCCAATCTCCACCTCTGTCTTCACATGGACTCTTGTGTACGTCTGTCTCACTCTCTTCTATCTCTTAAAGAGAAATATATCATTGGACTTGGGGCCTCAATCCAGAATGACCTCCTCTTGAGTCCTTTAATTGCATCTGCAAAGACCATTTTTTCAACTAAGGTCACATTCACAGGTTCCAGAAGGATGTATGTTTTGGGGGTCCACCATTCACCCCACTAGAGTCTGCCCCCTAAAATTCATGTCTATCCAGCATACAAAATACATGCACTCCACAACAACAGTCCCAAGTCTCAACCAATTACAGCATCAACTCTAAAATCTTATCTAAATATCATCGGTCCACTAATCCCAAATCACATTAAAATTAGGTATGAATGAGACTGTGGGTGTGATCCATCCTGAGACAAAATTCCTCTCCATCTGTAGTTCTTTGAAACTAGAAAACAAATTATCTGCTTCCAAAATACAGTGGTGGGACAGGTAAAAGAAAGGCATTCCCCCTGCAAAAAAGAGCTATTGGAAGGAATAAGGAGGTCACCAGTCCCAAGCAAGTTCCAAATCCAGGAGGACGAATTCCTTTAGATTTCAAGGCCTGAACATAATCCTCTATAGCCCAGTGCTCTGCCTCTGAGCCTGTGATGGGGCCTTTCCAGCCTCTGTGCCACTGGGGCTCTGCCTGTGGAGACATTCTTTTTCTAAAAGGGTAACACATGTTTGCAGCCAAGTAACTCTATCAGCCAGTTTTCTGCCTGTAGAATCTTGAAAGACCAACATCCTTCCCTCATTTTGTCTCTCTCTGTCCCCTTCAGTCCAACCTGTCAGTATTTTTGCTAATGCTACACTTTCAAAAACCTTGTGGTCCACCTACGTATGTCATGGAGGTCTACTCCATTAGATAAGAGAGGGTCTCCACATATCTTTCCTGGATCATTTCATCTCTCTTCCTGGCTCCTGATGAATAAATCTGTAAGTCACAAGCCTAATTTTTTAGAGCAAAAGGTTTCCCAGCTACATCCTTCACCCTTTCTCTAGAGCATGCTTTTCCAACAATGAACTTTATAATTTTAGCATCCTTTTTGATCTGGATAGTGTGAGAACTCCCAAATCATCAGGGGCTTGAATCTTTTTACTTAACAGTTCCTTCTTCCCATTCATCTCTTCACTGATTCACATTTTAAGCAGCAAGGAGAAACCAGGCTACTCTTCTAACATTTTACATGCCTTCCTCTGGACCTCTGTCTTTACATGATCTTCTGTGCCTGCATGTCTAAAATCTTCCTCTTCTTTGTCTTATAAGGATACCTACCAGTTATTGAATTTAAGGTCCATCCTAAATCTAGGAAAATCTAGAGATCCTAAACTTAATTATATTTGTGAAGACCCTATTTCCATATAGTCACATTCAGAGGTACCAGAATTTAGGACTTGAATACACCTTTTGAAAGCTATTCATTGAGGGCTTTGGGGAGAAGTGATTGATTATAAATTCTAAATCTGGAGCGGTAAATTCACGAGATGATCCAGGACCAGAAATAAAGAGCCATTAAAGACTACTGAGGTCATGTCATCAGAACTTAGGAGCCAATTTGAAGAGGTTCCCACTGACCAAAAATTTAAAGATTTCAGCATAAATGAAGAAATGAACAATGAATTGGAAATGATCAAATATCTTTGAACTCATGAGTTCAAAGTAATTTTTTCAGTTGAATTGGTCCTTGTGAAGATGACAGGGAACCAGCTTGCTCTCTTGAGACTTAGGTAAATAAAAGAATCAATTATCTTGTTTTCCCTACTTGAACTATACCACTAGGTAACCAAACCAAACAGTAGATGAGGAGTATCTCCTTATGAAAATCATTCCAGTTAACATATGGAAACAAAATGACAAAAGTTTATTATCACTATTTTGCAACCACCATGAATTAATGGATCTAGGCACATCACTGGTTGGTAACATCAAGGAAGAACAAAAACCAGACATTATGTGTCTCCACATGAAAGAACACTTTACCACCTATAGTCTTGCCAAAAGGATCAAACAGGAATGTGATCAAACCTCTGGATCCCACTACCAATTTGCAGAAAATATAGAGGACAGAGTAACATATGGAACTGTATCATGATTCTAGCAGAATACAGACTATGAGAAACTTTGAGTTCTTTCACAGATAAGTTGTAAGCAATGAAAGGAATGGAAGAAAATCTATACATTTAAAAAAGGACTTAAAAAGATAGATCAAGTTTAAAAAAAAATGGGCAGACAAACTACCATGTCAAGGGATACACACTTGGATTAAAAAAAAATCAAACAACACTAGGGGGTAACTTTTGACTTTTGCAATTAATAGTCAGGGTATTCATTACTTTTAGAGGAAAGTTAAAGACTGTGAGTGGTATGAGGTACATGAAGGGGATACTGGTGTGGCTGGCAAAGTCCATTTTGTTGTGGTTTATTTGTTTATTCTTGTATTTTCATTTTAAAATTAAGAGGTGTTTAAAAAAAAAACAACAACGTCCATTGAGTTTAGCATTACTGGCAGAAGAAGCTTCAATAGAACCTTAGAACAAAAGTTAGATTGCAGTGAGATAAGAAAGGAAAATTAGAAACAGGAACAATAAATGAAGACTCCTGTGTCTAGAAGTGTGGCTGAGAATGGAAGGAGAGACAGCTATCTATAGGTTTAGAATGACATAGGGCAAAGAGGTTTTCTCTCTTTGCTTGTTTGCTTTAAAATGAATGAGATTTGAACATGTTTATGCGGCAAAAGGAGAGAAAATATAGAGAGGCAAATGTTGGAGATACATCTGAGAGAAGAGTAATTGACAGAGCAAAATCCATAAAGATACTAAAGGGAATACGATACAAAAAATAGGTAGCAGGTTGACCTTACATAGGAGGCTGAAAGTGGTCATTTCTACTGAGACAATGGAAGGGAAACAAAGAACTTGTGGTGAGCTTAGAGATGGAGTGCTAACAGCAGAAAGGTGAGGAAGTTCCCACTCTCTGTTCTCTATTTTCTCTGTGAAATAGGAAGAAGGTTATCTGCTGATGCAGGTGGCAGGTGGGGAGCATAAGGTATTCAGTGAATGTTGAAAATAGCCAAAGTAGTGTTGGAAGTTCCCTAGAGACTGCAAGCTGAATTTGTACTGACACCAATCCATGCCATTTTGTCATTTTCTTCAGAAACTCGAGCAAAGGATTAAAGAGGGTATAGTTAAATTGGTGAACTCTTTGTTGTTCATATTTCTTCAGACCAGCCTAATGAGGCAGGGGAGTTGGCATCACTGGCGAGGAACTGGTTAAAGTGATGGGGAAGGACAACAAGGGGGGTATTGATAAAATGGGGTTGGGGAGGAAAAAACTCTGATGCTTAAGATGCTGAGCGAATGAGGATATGGGATGAAAAACAGATTTATGAGAAAAGGTAATGAGTTCATTTTTATTATTTCAGGTTTTCTATATCCAGTTATATATGTGAACCCAGATGCCCGAAAGGGATATCTGGCCTGAAACTGCAGATTTGAGGGGCATCAGCTTAAAGATAGTAGCTGAAGCCATGAAAATACACAGAATAAAAATAGAATATTAAAAAAAAAACTGAAGAAAGAATCCTGAAAAACACTCTGGCTTAAAGATTAGGTAGAGGGGCGCCTGGGTGGCTCAGTCAGTTAAGCGGCCGACTTCAGTTCAGGTCATGATCTCTCAGTCTGTGAGTTCAAGCCCCGTGTCGGGCTCTGTGCTGACAACTCAGAGCCTGGAGTCTGTTTCAGATTCTGTGTCTCCCTCTCTCTGACCCTCCCCTGTTCATGCTCTGTCTCTCCCTGTCTCAAAAATAAATAAAACGTTAAAAATTTTTTTTGAAAAAAAAAAAAAAAAAAGATCAGGTAGAGAAATAGCAGGTATCAAAGGTCCCTGGCATGGACAAGCCAGAAAGGTCAGGAAAAAAATCCAGGTGAGGGATGTCCCAAAAGTCCAGAAAAGAGAGTTTAAGGTGAAGGAGTGGTCAAAATGTCAATGCTGCTGAGATATGCAAAAGATGTCTTATTCACCTTTGTTTTCTTGGTGTCTAGGAAAATGTGTGGCATATAGTTGGAACTTGTTAAGTGTAAATTTCCATGTTGTGTCCATATCAATACCTGCAAGTCTCACTCCAACACTGTTACAGTTGTAAAATGCAAAAAGGGTATACAGGAAGGAAGGAAGGAGGAAAGGTAAGGAAAAAATATCTCACTCACCCAAATGCTCCATGCAGGTCCCATGTCTCTCCATCCCAGCTCACTAAAAATCATCCTATAAAACAAGGCATATCCCAAGTTCTCCCAAACTGCATATGCCTGTAAAGTACAGATTGACTCACTGACACAGTAAAAATTCAAAGTTTCCTTGATCTTGGGCTCATGTGAGAATGTAGAGCTTCCAGATCCTTGAGAACACTCTCGCCACCCCCCTCCCCCCTCCCCACACACAAGTGTCTTTAAAATGCAAGATGTGTCTCACAGGTGCTCATGATGGGGCATTGCCATTTTCTCACTATCTCTTACTAGGTGGTTCAGTTCCCCAACCTGTCACTTCAGTGGCACCGAGTTCTCCTGCTACATGATGCTCTTGATCCCTCCAGGTGCTGGAGACCCCACTAGATGTTATTCCTCTACCAGACCGCTTAATTCTCTGTCAAGCACCATGACTAAACAACCAGATCCCTCAAAGTGCCAAAATTACATGGCTATCTATGCAGAACTCTGACTTCTCCCTTTTGTGTTGTCATGTTAGATGTGCCCCAAAGCAATGTTGCTCCTGCTTCCATGGTCTTACAGACGTCAGTGAAAAAACTCTCTCAAGTTTCATAACTGGGGTTTTTTAAGTGCTTGATATCAAAGAGTGCTTATTTAAAAATTAAACCAGATGAATGAATTAGAAAAAAGTGAAATGGGTTATAAGTTATTTAAGCCAGTATAGAAGTCATTTTGCAACAGATTTAATGGGTACATTGTTGACAGTCAAAGCAGCTACCATTCTTAGTTCTTCACTCTAGTGTCCCATTATTACCATAACTCAGATTCTTTCTCAATCTCTGATCATCTCTGAGCATCTTTCTACTTCTGTTTTCAAATACCAGGCTATAGACTTCCTTCCCACATGTCCAGGTCAAATTCCCAAAAACAAACTAATTGGACAAGCTAATTACCATTGCTTTTGTATGGACATTTGTGTCAGGACACCTCATGGATCACTTATCACCTTTGGGTCAGCAGTAACCACAAGTTAGTGTCATGTGATACCAGCAAGAGTACATGCAGAAGGAGCTTCCCAGAAGGGGTCAATGGGAGTGACAGGCATTCTCAGACATGAACTTCCTCCGTTAGGAAATAAGCATTCCTGCACATAGTAAGCTTCAATAAAGATAATGTACTGGGCACACAGTTAGCTCTCAAACATTAATTTTAGCTCCATGGCTGAAAAGAATGCCTTTGCATGACATTAAGTCCATTTAGGATATACTTCAATTTATCTTTCCAGTTTTACCTACTAATATACCTTCACTTGAACTCTAATAATGGCCAACATTTGTTGGGTGCTAACAATATGCCTGGCACTTTTCTGTTACATGGATTCACTCATTTAATCCTCACAACACAAAGTACTGCTATTATCCCTATTTTACCAATAAGGAAACTGAGACACAAAGAGGTTAAGTACTTACACAAGGGCACATAGCTTGTAAATGGCTGAACAAGAATTCAAATCCAGGTAGAGCTTCAAAGCTCCAAACTTAATCACTAAGCCACACTGTTTCCCAAACATCAGCTAATATTACTAACATCATAATAATAAATAAATATTAGAAATCACAAGTGATTATTGTATGCCAAATAATAGGCTAAGGATGCTACATATAGGAATGCAAAACTGTTCTGCCCTGTTGCTGTTAAAAAAAAAAATAATAAAATAAAGAAAAAAAAAAAAAGGAAAATCATTTGCATCATAATTCACTGCCAGAAACAAAGAAAGCTGTAACTTTTCCTCTAAGCACTGTATTAGCTGCACCCCAAGTTTGGCTCTGTTCCATCTTTATCATTCAGTTCAGTAGATTTCCTCATTTCCACTGTAATTTCTTCATCAAACCCATGAAATACTTACAAGTGTTTTGTTCCATTTCAGACATTTGGGAATTTTTAGTTTTCTTGTTTATTTCTACTGTAATTCTATTGTGGTCAGAGAACATACCCTGAATGGTTTCAGTGTTCTGAACGTGCTAGGGGTTTCTTTATGGCTTAGTGTAATGCTCGATTTTGGTAAATGTTCCCTGTGCATCATCTTTCCTCTGTTTTCAGCTACTTAAACTTCCAGAGTCCCGGGGCGCCTGGGTGGCGCAGTCGGTTAAGCCTCCGACTTCAGCCAGGTCACGATCTCGCGGTCCGTGAGTTCGAGCCCCGTGTCGGGCTCTGAGCTGATGGCTCAGAGCCTGGAGCCTGTTTCCGATTCTGTGTCTCCCTCTCTCTCTGCCCCTCCCCCGTTCATGCTCTGTCTCTCTCTGTCCCAAAAATAAATAAACACTGAAAAAAATTTTTTTCAAAAAAAAAAAAAAACCTTCCAGAGTCCCTTCTAATGCTATGTGTGAGATTCTAGGCATAAAGTAAACGGAGCAGCGTTAGCTCTTGTTCTTATTTTTCTTCCAATGAACACTTTTCTTTTCCCCTTGAAGAAAACACCACCTGTATTCGCCTGCACAGTTCTACGCTCTTCTCTCCGATGAATACAGACTCAGCCGCCTCCGTCCCGCGAGCCTGAAGCTGCCTGAACGACCGGCTCCGAGCCGCCAGCCCAGGAGCACATCCTTTCTCGCGTCGCACCAACCCAGGCCCATCCAGCCCCGCCCTAAAGAAGGCGAGGGGCGGGGCCCGCCGCGGCGCGCTGACGTCAGAGAAGGCTGCGACGCCGCCCGGTCAGCAGCGGCGCTGACGGCGGTGGCCGGTCAGAGCTCTGAGCGGGGCCTGGGCAGCGGCGGGGCCGTAGGACCTCGCGCTGCGTTCGCGGGCTCCGGGGCGGGGGCGGCGGCGGCGAAGCCCCCTCCCCGGGGAGGCGGGGCCTGGGCGAGCTCCCCAGCCGGGGAGCGGCGGCGGCTGGGAAGGATGCATCAGAAGCTGCTGAAGAGCGCTCATTACATCGAGCTGGGCAGCTACCAGTACTGGCCAGTCCTGGTGCCCCGCGGCATCCGTCTCTACACCTACGAACAGATCCCCGTGTCCCTCAAGGACAACCCGTACATCACCGACGGCTACCGGGCCTACCTGCCCTCCAGGCTGTGTATCAAAAGGTACAGTCTGGCCGCCTGCGCGCCTGGGGGGCGCGCCGGCAGCCCCTCCTCCCCACCTTTTTTGTCTGGGGTCCCTGGTGTTTTCCCTGCTTTTCTCCGTGCCTGTCATTTCCTAGCTGACCCATCCCTTTCATTCCTTTTTCCCACCTCTCCCGTCTCGTTATCTTTCCTCCTCCCCCGCCCGGGTGCCAGATCCACGGAATAATGACAGTTAACAATGTTTATAATTACCACTATAGCAATTTTTCCTATGGCGCTTTGCATTTTACAGAGGGCTTCTAGATCCTTTATCCCATTTGGTGCTTATTAGAATCGACCCCACTGACGATGGCCAAGTGATACTTGCCCCTGTGTATACCTAAGCTTTATTTTTAGAGTAGCCCTGTGGAAACTCAGATGCTTTGGGCCAAATAAAATGCCTAACATGATATATAATAGGAAATTATAATAATATAATAGAAAACAAGTTCACATTGCCATATGAAATGTATGGGTGTATATATGTATATGGATGTACATATATAGAGAGAGAGAGAGAAACCCAATTCATTCATTGAGCAGATACTATGGAGCCCCTCCTAGGTGCCAGGTACTATACTAAGTCAAGCAGAGAACAGCAGACAAGGCCCTTGTTCTTCTCATGAAACTAAGGTTTGGTCTGAGTGACACGCATTAAAGAGGTAATAACTCTATTGCATAATAACCAGTGTGAAAAACGCTGTGTAGTAAAAGTGCTGTAGCAAAGAGAGCCTATAACGGGCACCACCCTCCACTAGAGCCCTAGAAGCATTTCTAAGAAAGGACTTTCTTCATCATCTAAACCTTTAAAACTATGAGTCCCTTGAAAGCCTGGGTTTTAAAAAACAAAACTGAAAAACCAGTGTTCTAGTTCTTAAAATAGCAGAATAACTTTATGTTAAAACTTTGTGTTAGGTATATACTTATAGAACTCCACTTTAAGAGAATTAAGGTACAGGGGCGCCTGGGGGGCTCAGTAGGTTACCATCCAGACTCTTGATTTCAGCTCAGGTCATGATCTCAAGGTTCATGAGTTTGAGCCCCGCATCAGGCTCTGCTCTGACGGCTCGGAGTGTGCTTGGGATTCTCTCTCTCTCCTTTTCTCTCCCCACCCCCGACCCCACCTCTCCTCTGCTCTCTCTCTCTCTCTCAAAATAAACATTTTTAAACATAAGAGAATTAAGGTGCAGATATCGGTTAGCTCTAGGATACCGTGGTGACAAACCCCAACGCTGGAATGTAGGCTGTTAAGTTGCTCAAGAAGCAACCACGCATCTGATTCTTGGTCTTCTTTTGAGCATAGTCTTTCCTCAGTTTTTTCTGTCCTGTCTTGAAAGTGTTTTGGACTCACAGTCACAAAGTGACATTTCTGCCCATCCCTACTTCTAGAGTGGATGGCCCACAAGCCTTCACAGTTTGAATCCTAAGTACTATCCCCCCCCCGACCCCCACTGTCTCCTTTGCATAAATTTATTACACAAGAAATCAGAGCTAGGCCCTGCTATGGATGTGGACTCCACAAGAACAGAGCAGGTAGCGAATTGCCGTTAAGTATTTTATACCCACGTAGCAATAGTCCTCTGCATTCTGATGTTAGTGTCCAAATCTCATGGATTGAGAAACGAAATACATACAGTGCTTTAATGTTGGGTTGTTAAGTCAAAAAGACTTGGTTATCCAGATCTGCACTTAACCATTGTGGGACCTTGAACAAAGTTAACCTCTCTGAGCCTTATTTTCCCCTCTTGTAAAAATGAGGGTAATCACAATGTGTGCTCCAAAAAATATCAAGGATTAAATGAGATTATGTATATAAAATGCTACACAGGGTGTGGCACCTAACAAGCCCTCGGTAAATGGTGACTCACTTGTTATCGTTGTGATTATTGATTTTGAAGGTGAACAAAGTATGGGTAACTTCTCACAGCATAAGAGTAGATTCTCTACGGGGAATATTTTTCCAAGTGCTCGTCCCACCAGCTTGGTCTTTTCCAGGTTCAGCTTCTGCCCTCTCTTCTTCTGGCTGTCAAGAGTGACCAGAACAGATTTTGGATGGAAGGAGAGGTTTTGTATGTCACAGCTGTTCTGCCAACACTGTTAGTTGGAAGGAGCATGCCAAAGCTTGTGGCTCTCAGTTCAGTTAATCAGGGTATACTGGGTTTCACTAAGTGAAAAGTTTTGAGGCAACAGGCAGAGCAGAGTATTGATCGTCAAAACAGTTGTATAGTTACAGGTGTTCCTTCACATTCCTGCGTCCTTACCCCGCCCCAATATAAGTGGTCTTGATACTTGACGCTTGTACAGGGTAAAACCTGAAATTCATAACAAGATTCACTTTATTCTTGATAATCAATTGATAGTGTGAGACCCTGTTATGTTTATGATGCGGCAAAATGAGAACCATGGTGATTCCTACCAATTCAGTACATTGGAGCTATATACGTTAATGCTTATTTATAAGGATTCTGAACCAGTAAACGTCAAAGATCTTAGTTTAAACAAAAAGATTTGATTTTGCAAGAGAACTGCAAGAGAATTTTAATCATTAGGCATGATGTCACCTTCTATTGATGAGTTCTATTCACAGCTGGGGAAGCAGTTCACAAAATGGAGGAGCTGGAAGTGACTTGCTCATGATCACAGAGCTAATTTGTTGCTGAGGGTGAGGATGCAGGAGCAGTGACCCTTGTGACTCGTGGTTGGCGTGGTGCACTTTACACCAGCCTGTGCTGTCAAGACGACTTAAACTCAAAGCAGTTAGGCATTTAGTGAGCAAATAGTACTGATGTTAAAAGTAACCGATTGTTCCTAAAAAAGGAGAAACTCATGCCACCTGTGAACTAGTTTGGTTTCAAACAGCCACTGCAAAATTGTTCCAGCATGCCTATCTTTTTTTTTTTTTTTAACGTTCATTTATTTATTTTGAGAGAGAGGGAGGGAGAGAGCACAGGTGTGTGCAGGCAAGCCGGGGAGGGGCAGAGAGGGAGAATCCCAAGCAGGTTCTGCACTGTTAGCATAGAGCCCAATATGGGGCTCCATCTCACAAATCGTGAGATCATGACCTGAGCCAAAATCAAACGTCAGACGCTCAACTGACTGAGCTACCCAGGCACTACCCCTGACATGCCTGTCTTAAAGGACATTTCCAGTGGTACAGTTTGTATTTATTCTGCTTCTCTTGAGTCTGTTTAATTTTGCATTTACATTTGATGAGTACTAAAAAGGTACTTTAAGTTTGTGCCTGACCTTATACTTGGCAGGCTTTCAGATACCTGCTTTTAAACATGTAAGTATGGGGCGCCTGGGTGGCGCAGTCGGTTAAGCGTCCGACTTCAGCCAGGTCGCGATCTCGCGGTCCGTGAGTTCGAGCCCCGCGTCGGGCTCTGGGCTGATGGCTCAGAGCCTGGAGCCTGTTTCCGATTCTGTGTCTCCCTCTCTCTCTGCCCCTCCCCCGTTCGTGCTCTGTCTCTCTCTGTCCCAAAAATAAAAAAAAATTAAAAAAAACATGTAAGTATGTAGCTAACATCCAGATTTAATCTGCACATTCATTTCTATAGACATTTAGCATCTAGTCTGAGCAAGGCACTATGCTTGGGACAGTGGTGTCATAAAGAAGGATGGTGCCAGCCATTAGGGAGTTGATAGGCTGGAGGACAAGAAGGAATTTATACATAAATAACTCATATGAGGAGGGAAATGGTAAATATGATAATAGGGTGAGCACCAAAAGAGCTCTAAAATGTCAGGATTGGTGGAGACATGGATGAACTTAAAAATTTAATTAAACAGGGGTGCCTGGGTGGCTCAGTCAGTGAAATGTCTGAACTCAGCTCAAATCATGATTTCACAGTTCATGAATTGAAGCCTGGCGTCAGGCTCCGTGCTAACAGCTCAGAGCCTGGAGCCTGCTTAGGATTGTGTGTCTCCTTCTCTCTCTGCCCCTCCCCTGCTCACACTCTGTCTCTTTCAAAAAATAAACATTAAAAAAATGTTTTTAATATCCTTTTAAAGATTAATTGAGCAGAGTGAGATGTTGTATTTAAAAGGCAAATATGAGGGTAAGGGCTTAAAGCAACAAGTGTTGGATAACTGCCCCCCAAAACTGTCCCTAATCTTTTAGATGCTGACAGTGAACAAGCCAGTATAAATCTGAGATGCATTTTTGTTTGTTTTCCAGTTTGTTTATTTTATCTAATGAGACGGTAAATATCTGGAGTCATTTGCTGGGTTTCTTTCTCTTCTTTACACTGGGAATATATGACATGACATCAGTGTTACCTTCGGCAAGTGCATCCAGAGAAGATTTTGTAATTTGTTCTATTTGTCTTTTCTGCTTCCAGGTAAGTCATTTCACAAACACCATTATTGGTAAAGAGAACTTTAGTCAGACAAGCTTGGGCAAGTGATCTTACTTCACGCCCACCACTTGCTTTACAGAGTCCCAACATAGCATATAGGTTAGTTTATTCGTTTTTATAATATAAGCACCAAAAATGTTTTTATGAGAGTATATTTGGACTTTACTGTTAGAGTATACTTGAAATCCAACAGACTTTAAAGACTGAGAAAGTTTCTTTCCTTTTCTTTCCCTTTTTAGACATTTCTGTTGTAAGATTAAGATAAGGATAAAAAATATATAAGGATAGGAACCTCTGTACTCTTATTTTCTGGCAGAGATAGAACCCTAGTTACTGCTTAAAACTTGTTTGAGAAGTGTTCCCCGTCTTTTTCCTATTTATAGGTCTGAGATTTTGCATTTGCTTCCTTACTGTCTTAATTTTAACGTCTTGTTTTGCTGTTGCTTTAATGTTCATTTCCTTTGGTCTTTTTATGCTTGCCTGGTTTCAGATTCTTTTAGTTTCTCCTCCTCTCTACCTGTTGTATTTGTTAGTTCCCTAGCACTTACATTTTTCTTCAAGGATCTGTAAAATTCCTTTAACAGTTACATATAATAGTTTTAAAAGCAAATAATCCTAAAGAAGAAGTCAAATGTGGACCATAATCCTGCTGACATTTTTTAAATTAAATAAAATGTAGAGAGTACAGAAAAACAAAAAAATTAAAAGAGAAAGCTATCATCTCCATTCTTCCAAACAGAGGCCAGCACTCCCTGCAGTTAACCTGTGGCTGCTGTTTGAAAGGTGTATCTGTAAGCCAGCTGCACAGATATTGCACAATGTGTTGTTTAACTTCAGACCTTCCTCATTCAACTCAAGTTAAAACTTGGGGAGTTAAATGACCAAAAACACATTGGGAACATCTCCCCTCCCCTTTTTTTCCTAATTCTAGTTTCTGGAATAATTTTAAATTTCTTTAAGGGAAAGAATACCTGTATTTTTATGTTATTATTATTTGAAATTTACTTTTTCTTTAAGTATTTTTTACGGTATACTCATTCTCAGGTTTGATTTTTGTCCTGATGGCAGCCTAAACATCTCTTAGAATCCATCTCTGGTTTGAAAATGAAAATGAATCAATTTCTTTACAGTTAAATTTTTAGATGTATCTTACAGACTAAGATGCCCTTAATAACCATTAATAAGCAGAACTGGTTTATACTCTACTGTTAATTATATGGATAGTATCTACTTTGAGAATCCCACATGTTTTCCTCAGCCCCCAGCTCTTCCCTTTATTCCTTCATCATCTAGCCAGAACTGATGTTAATTCAGGGAAAGCATATTAATTTTTATATTGGCTTAAGAAAACAATGCATTGCAGAGCTGAAAAGCTGAAATAATTACAACTGCCAACGAAAAAACACCCAAAATGTTACAGTGACTTGCCCAGGGTTACTGAGCAGGACAGTTAAATCCTGTTCTAGCTACTAGTGCAATGATCTTTCTGGACAAGATGCTAATGACAGCTGAAGACAGCACATCTTCCCTACTGAAAACTACCATTTCTGTTATTTTATTTTTATGAAATTAAATTTATAACTTGCTCAATTTTTCTAAATTCTTAGAGTGAGCAGGCAATATGGCAAATCACAAGGATTGATTTACATGTAATTAAAAAAAATTTTTTTTAACATTCATTTATTTTTGAGAGACAGAGCACGAGCAGGGGAGGGGCAGAGAGAGAAGGAGACACAGAATCTGAAGCAGGCCCCAGGCTCTGAGCTGTCAGCACAGAGCCCGATGCAGGGCTCGAACCCACGAACTGTGAGATCATGACCTGAGTTGAAGTCAAATACTTAACCAACTGAGCCACCCAGTGCCCCAATTTACATGTAATTTTTAAAATACATAACATTTTTTCCTCTTTCACTTGTACCATTTTATATGCTCAGTGTTTTCCTACCAACCAGATTATTAGAGTACATTCTGAATGTAGAATAGTAGAATGTAATTTCAAGGTCTTTGAACTTTCCTAGAGGTCTTTCTGTATGAGGGAAGAGTAGAATATAGGCATGCCTTTCCCTAGATTCATTTCATTTACATTCAGTTCCACAAATATTTTTTTGAATGC
Source organism: Herpailurus yagouaroundi (assembly GCF_014898765.1). Classification (NCBI taxonomy): domain Eukaryota; kingdom Metazoa; phylum Chordata; class Mammalia; order Carnivora; family Felidae; genus Herpailurus; species Herpailurus yagouaroundi. The sequence continues at coordinate 103,851,393 of NW_024412376.1, forward strand.
CTCCTATCTAGACCCAGGCACTAAGCTAGGCATCGGGAATACAGTGCTGAACAAAACCAACCTGTCATAAAAATCAAGTCACCTAGGTAGGAGGGCCGAAGGGAGTGAGGCAGGGCATTTAAGCAGAAAAAATAGTTTGTGTAAAGGCCCAGAAGCAAGAGATAGTTCAGCACTTTCTGGACTTGTAGGTGTTGACCTTTCTGGTTGGATCATAGGAGAATGGAGAAAGATGAGGCTGAAGAAGAAGAAGCCAGATCCTGAAGTATTTGGTTATCATGCCAAGGAGATTGATACAGGATGTCACACTCTGATTTTCTGTCTACCTTGATGGAGAGAGATATTCCACAGACGGAAGGTTCCCAGAAAACTGAAACCATACTCCATTTGTCAGATAATTTTTCAGGCAGTTTTTTTAAGGAACTCTAATAATAATACATTTCTTTTAAAACAGAACGTACTGGGGCGCCTGGGTGGCGCATTCGGTTAAGCGTCCGACTTCAGCCAGGTCACGATCTCGCGGTCCGTGAGTTCGAGCCCCGCGTCGGGCTCTGGCCTGATGGCTCAGAGCCTGGAGCCTGTTTCCGATTCTGTGTCTCCCTCTCTCTCTGCCCCTCCCCCGTTCATGCTCTGTCTCTCTCTGTCCCAAAAATAAATAAACGTTGAAAAAAAAAATTAAACATAAATAAATAAATAAATAAAACAGAACATACTAAGTATAGGTTTACTTTTTAAAAACTCAGTGTTCTCTACTACACTCTATATTCAACTTTCCTTTTGATAAGTGTAATTTTTCTCTTTATTTTCCTTTTCACAATAAAACTGGCTTTACTATTTCTTACTATTGCCATAAAATATATTCATGTAGGAGTTCAAACAAACAAAACAGTATATGGAAGAAAGTAAAAGCCATTTGAAATTCTGCTTTCCAGAGGTAACCACATTTGACATTTCGGTTAAGTTCCCCCAGACATTTGTGTATGAGCAATTGCCTCCTGCCTGCCTACTTACCTGTCTACCTAATTCTGAGCTATCATCATCTCTGCTTGCTGTTTTGTGTCACTCAACATTGTGACGATGAGATCTTTCCTTGTCAATGAAAATATGTACCTTGGTATTCTCTGAATTTACTGTGTTTAATCTGAAGGGTAATCTGAGAAAACAAATAACCAAGCTTCTTAGAATTATATTTAATTGGGTCAGTGAACTCCTGACTTGTGGCTTAGTAGCCAAAGCCACAGACTGATGAAAATTTTAGACTATGGATGAAGAAATGACATTGCGGCTAGGTACACTTTTAAATAATGGTATTGAGGCTGTGGTGCCTGATTAGGTTTGTTTAATGACCAGATTCTGGAATAGCTACCTGACCATTTGTCTGCCTTAGCAGTTGCTTACAAAATATTTGTCAGTTTGACCTACTTCATATAATCTATCTGTGCCATTTTCTGTACCCCCACTGTCACTGGCTTAGGATAGGGTCTTGCCACTGCTCTCTAGGGCTACTCTTAAAACCTCCCATCTTAGCCTTTCTGTAAGACTGCACTTAAACTCTTCAGTAGTAGCACACCTAGCCCATCATATTGATGTTAAAATTCTTTGATGTGTAGAACTTGTCATAATTGTATTATGAGAGGGCCACATGACAGTCCTTAATGGTCTGTGTTTTCAATATGTTGCTTTTCCTGTGGACCCTCCAATAAATATGTGAGCACTTTTATTTATATTCTTGAGGAATGCCAGAACAGCCTTTTAAGATCCAGTGTAAGTGGCATCCCTTCTGTGAAGCTCTTTTCCCCACCATTTCACCCACCAAATGCACACATACACCCACAAGCCCATTCCTCCCCTCCTCCCCTGTGCTCTGCACTGACTTTTCCTATAGGACTTCTTCTATTACCACTGTTCGTTCATTCATTTCAGAAAAATCTCTCAGAGAATAGAGGTCTCATCCTTGAATCCCCAGTGCATGATACACAGCAGGTATTTAATGGCTGAAGGGAGTTCAACCATAACAACCTTATCAATCTTAAGAGCAGCTGAATCAGATTAGCTTTGCTCTCAATATGGCAACACATAAAGTCAGCATAAGTCATAATCATTTTTTCTTGGACACAACAAAGCTGTGTTTAACTCAACCCAAAAATAAACTCTATACAATGAACTCTTGCACAGACACGAAAAGTCTTAAGTGAATAAACCAAATTGCAGAACAGAATGTATAATTTGATTCCATTTGATTAACTTTAAAAAGTATATATCATATGTGTCTGTGTGGACTTGTATATCATACATGTTCAATACATTCTTTGAAGATACCTAGAAGGACACATAACAAATGTTATCAGGGGCTAATCCTGGGTAATAGATTAAGTGGGAGGAGCTTGTGTTTTTACATCATACAATTCTGTGTTCTTTGATTATCTTTTTAAGGACATGGATTACTTCTACAGTGGGTACTTTTTTAAAAAGGAAACTGACTGCCACACAGGAGTTGCTTTAATTTCTTTTTGTTTAGCTTTGCTAAGATTTGTTCTATTTTCCATAGGTCTGTATGCTTTGCTCTGTGGGCTATCATCTTTTTTCTTGCCATCGATCAGAAAAAACCTGTCGAAGATGGATGGCATTAGATTATGCAGGAATTTCTATTGGAATACTGGGCTGCTATGTCTCTGGTGTATTTTATGCTTTTTATTGTAATAACGTAAGTAACTTAAAACATTTTATATTCTACTTTTCATGTAGGTCTTGGGTTTTATTGCCATGAATGTTTCCTTTGAACTTCTGAATAAACACATAATTAAGTTATAGAAGAAACAGAAGAGTCTCGTGTGTATATAAACTCATTTTTCAAAATGGCCCTGCGATCTCTAACATCTATTATCAGTTCCATACTCATTTTACTAATTTTCCATTGAAATATATATTTGAAGATATTTTCTTGAAACTAATGTAAACTAATTTTCTCGAAACCAAAAGTTACGTTTCCACTAAACCCATATAGCTATGTGATCCCTCAGATGCACATTACATGTCTTTTATTTTTGTGTCTATAGATCTGAAGTTAAAGTTAGCGCTTGATAAAATTAGGAAGCTGGCTGCTGCTTGCTATTTTCCCTGATCCTTACTCCTCTTTCAGTGGAAAAAATAAAGGGTGTGTCTGTGAGTGTGTTGACCCAATTCTTCATAAGAAATATGTTTTCCTTTCCTTAGTCTTACATTTGGAGGTAGGCATAGAGGCAGACCAGCTAGGAGGTAAGTGACTTAACAAATATGCATCTATTCTGAGTTCTAAATCAGCTCTACCTTCTGACTCTGATGTCACCAAAGTCAGTTGTGTCCTTGTGCAAAGCACCATTTGAAGCCCTGCTATCAGATCATATAGCACCTGAGCTAAAAATATTGGGCCGCCAAACTATTGAAGATAACTCTCTACCTCATTACTTCATGTCCCAGTTGAGGAAGCAAACTGAATCTTCCCCTGGGCCCAGCAAGCCCTCCCACTCAGAAAGTCCTGCCCTCCTACCTTACTCTTTTCTTTTTCTTTTGTCCTTTAGTTTCTTCCTCTCAGAGCCAGAACAGAGCTGCTCGGGGGCAGTTCACATCCTAGGCACCCCTAGCCCTTTTCACAAGGACTAGAGCCTGTCCTCTCCACAAGCCCTCCGCATGTCACAGGTGCTCCAAGCCAGACTCCCCAGCCGTCACTTCCTGGGACGACTGGCTACAGCACAGGATTCTGCTGACTTGGGAATTCTTAAGTAGGACCTTTGTCTCTACGCAGTAACAGAGATGACTGCCAGTAAAGCTGAAGTGTAAAACTAGCAAACAGGAAAATCATAAATTTGGTTTGAAGTAAGAGAATTACTCATTGTAGCCACTTACTTATGAGCCATTTGCTTTTTAGGCCTAATCATGTTGGAACTTAAGCATGTAATTAAACATATATGCAGTTAACCTTGTAAATTGATTTGATTTGAGTAAAGTACTCATATCTGCTCAGCTTTCACTTACTGATTTTGCATGAAACTGTTTACATCTTTTAGAAAATTTGAGGGAATAAGCTGATAGCTAGGAGCTTGTGAGTGCAGTTATGTAATGATTGAATTGTTTTACTTATTCTTTCTTTCTTTGAAACCTAAGCCGTTTTTTGTTTACCTGTCCCTAAACATACCTGATAATCCAGGAGGCTAGTGGGACACTTTGTGCATCTCTCTTCAGAAAAGCTAGAAGTAGGAGAAAGACAACTACTGGAACTAATGATTATTTTTTTTTTAATTTTTTTAATGTTTATTTTATTTTTGAGACAGAGACAGAGTATGAATGGGGGAGGGTCAGAGAAAGAGGGAGACACAGAATCTGAAACAGGCTCCAGGCTCTGAGCTGTCAGCACAGAGCCCGACGCGGGGCTCGAACTCACGGACCGTGAGATCATGACCTGAGCCGAAGTCAGACGCTTAACCGACTGAGCCACCCAGGTGCCCCTGGAACTAATGATTATTTAAAGGAAAAATTGTTTTCTTTCCTCTGGTACCCGACCATTTCCAAATATCTGGTTTCTATAGTGGCTCTTTATCTTTTAAGGAACACAGGCTACTTTGAGAATGCAATTGAAAACTCTAGACCCTCCGTCCAGGAGAATGTACATTTGGGCAGAGACTAACCAATTTGACATGGGATTTCAGGGAGCTAGTAGCCCTACAGAAGTCCTTGGAGCCCAGCTGAAGAACTCTGCCCCATGTGATGCTAACTTTTGAGCTTCCAACTGCTCATTTAGATACCTAAATATTCTATAAGCCCTTCAGACTTAAAATATTTAAAAATGAACATTGTTTTGGGGCACCCGGGTGGCTCAGTTGGTTAAGTGTCTGACTTCGGCTCAGGTCATGATCTTGCAGTTCGTGTTTTCAAGCCTGCATCAGGCTCTGTGCTGACAGCTCAGAGCCTGGAGCCTGCTTTGGATTCTCTGTCTCCCTGTCTCTCTGCCCCTCCCCTGCTTGCACACGGTCTCTCTCTCAAAAATAAACAAACATTGGGGCGCCTGGGTGGCGCAGTCGGTTAAGCGTCCGACTTCAGCCAGGTCACGATCTTGCGGTCCGTGAGTTCGAGCCCCACGTCAGGCTCTGGGCTGATGGCTCAGAGCCTGGAGCCTGTTTCCGAT